>NC_046664.1:39914074-39916787 GCF_010883055.1 Belonocnema kinseyi | reverse complement strand
GCTATCTAAGGATGGTACTATAGAACGCCACCTCAAGGTAGGCCTAGTGGCGCCATCTCTTGGTCAGGCCGGAAACTTATCAATCCACCCTCGTATATGAGAATATCTTAAATCCCGGAGTCGTCCACATTCAAAAAATATTTGTACGTTAATAATATACTCTGTATCAGTTTAAACGTATAATATTATAATTCCACTTTTATTTTATCTCACCCCGTGATTGTGTAGTAGCCGAAAAAATATCTCACTAATTGGTAAAAATCACTTGGTATAAATTACTCATGATTTTTCAGAAAATAAATTTAAATCCAGACTTTTAATTTTTCTTTAAAGGAAGACTTTTACTTTGAGTCGCCTGTGTTAATAAAGATGTTGGTAGGTAATTGTTCTAGGAAAATAACTTCAAAACCGTAGGCTTATGTTTTTCTGAAAAGAAATTCAAAGATTAGGGAGAACAAAAATCCGCTTTCGGGTGGTCCAAAAATGAGTTTAAAACTTTTTTTTAGAATTTCCACGCATATCGAGCCCAAATTTTTTCGAATCTATGGAAAAAAATATTTTGTGTTGAATTATACATACTACGCCCATAATTTTGCTTTATAGGATCCAAAAAACACCATTAGTGAAAGATTGGGTTTTGCGAATTTATTACGCTAATTATGATTTTGTTTTTTTAAAACACATATTGTTTCCAGTACTCAAAATTCTACTTTTCACTAAGGATTAGATGCTTAACTTATTTGTTTAAATGACTAATTATTGTTTTTAGGCATATTTCTTATTTCAAATATTTTTGACGGTTTTAGTTTAAGGAACAAGATAGGGGTACTTTCTAGGGGTTGTGGAATATTACTGTCAGGATAGGTTTTCTCGAATCTAATTAATATCTTTTACTTTGGGATTTTGTTTTAAGCATTAGGGATGGTTTTTTAAATAATCTATGAGTATTTTTCGGAGCCGACAAATAGCACAAATTTCGGAAAGTTTTACATTTAGGCTGGATGCGTACGTTCTTTTAAGGTCAATATTCGTAAGATAGGAGCAGTTTTTTGATAACACTTTTTTGAAGTTTTTGATAGCCAAAAAAGCGTGGAATCCTGAAGTCGTTGATTTTTATTTTTTTTTTAATTTCCTGCAGTGTAGGTGCTGGCGGCCAGAAAGCCCACTAAGCATTCCGGTTTTTCGAGAAAAATAAGACAGTCTGGAAATCAGAATTGGTGCCACATTAGAGCAAAAAAAACCAATATTGTTACATAAAGAAAGTAAAAATCAGACAAATAGTTTAAAATTTCTGAATAATACCGCAACTTTATAAGATCATTCCAAGAATATTATTTGAAATAATAATAAATTTAAAAACCATTATGTTCAATAACTTGAGTTAATTACTTTCTTACTTTAATTAAAATTATTTATACTATTAAATTGTTAAAACAATTCACTCAAACATCTACTTTCAGTATAAAGTAATATTTTATAATTGGAAACAATTTTTTGGGAAAAATTTGTAAAAGTTCATGGGGTTTGAGAATTTCTAAATATTATGGAAAGAAACGCATTTATACTTTTGGTGGCATTCAACTTTGGATAGGATATGCATGGACGTTTGAAAAATAATCTTGTGCCGCACTTATCCACGTGGACTTTGGTTAAACCAGCTGCCCCCTAAACTGTCCACTTAGTATATGTATAGCCCCTAACGTGTCACCATAATCATTAACAATCAATGTATAAGATCACGGTATATTCCCAAATATATTCGAAATATAAGCAAAAGCATAATGAGTCAAACATAATTAAGATAATTAATTCATGGTTAGCTCGTGCGATTTTTAATATCAAAAGAGTTAAAAATCGCTTTAGTAATATCGAAACGCAGGGAATATGTATCATAAATTACCATATATCTCTAAAAGAAAAGAAACATTGTTCAAAGTGGAATTTTCGAGAAAATTCACTTGAAGTCATTTTGTTATTTAAATTTTTTTTGCATTTTTCAAGGTATTTTCAAGGTGAGTAGTCTTATCAGCTATTTGAAAAACCTATGACAAGAATATGACGTTCTAGAAACATATAGAAGGTACGCTGCACCATCGCAAATGATAATGCTTTGACTTCAGCTCGACTTAGTTATGTCTTGAGGTTGTCTCCAGGACATCGATGTCTGTCTGCGATTCATGTCTGATTAGAGACATAGGCCTTCGTCTTGCTTCGTCTTAATTGACGAATAAGAAACTTGTAATGATTCAATTAGCTATTCCTAAACTGTGAGAAATACGAAATGCGAAAAAAAATTTTTCTTAGTATTCTCGTCAAACAAGTATAATACAAATGAAAATCCATGAAAAAAATTGATTGAATATACATATATAAATTTTTTTTAATTATACAAGCTTGTTTAATTATTAACAAAGATTACACAGGCCAACAATTCTCAGAACCAGAGACCAGACCTACTATACCCGAAGTTTTTTGCTGCGCTGAATCCGAATCTGACCTCAGAAAAATTCCATCACCCTCAGTTTTCGAGATATTCTAATCTAAAAGGGTCAAAAACCCGTTATTTTGATGTGTTCGAGGCCCCGTAACATCGCGAAAAATTTTTTTTCATAAACTGACAATGGCATCGTAAAGAACTACTCTTTACCTTCAAAATGCGATGCCTAACTTTTTGATAAGATTTTTCATAGCCGAGATATGGCGGATTAAAATA
>NC_046664.1:39894928-39913974 GCF_010883055.1 Belonocnema kinseyi | reverse complement strand
ATGAGAAATGTATCAGCCTTGGAGGAGATTATGTTGAGAAATAAAAAAAAAAATTCTTAAAAACGTTGTTTTTCTTGGTCAGGCCGGAAACTTATCAATCCAGCCTCGTACGATTGATTTGGACTGAAATTATGATTTACTTACCGATAAAATTAAGAAGTTTCAGAAAAGTGACGAGCATATTAACAAAAACATTCCTTATTTCTCGACAGAAAGCAAAGATCTGACATATCTGTTACTTGCATATATACTAGCCGTTATCTTGTTATTGACCAAAATTGTTATTTACGTCAAATTGACATCTTTCGATTGAGCGTAATTAAGTTTTCGAATTCTCATATTTATATGCAAAAAAAACTTCAGCTTGTACTGAGGCAATAATTGGCATCAACATTTTGACAAGAAAAAACGGAATTTTGCATTTAAACTTCACAAAAAATCAAGAGTACGTTTTGTTTAAAATGTTTGATTAAAAACTCCTTTTTCTTCCTGTTTATCCTCATACTTTTGCCACGTGAAACTATATTTTGTCTATTTATTTTTTTCTTTGACTCTAATTATAGCAACGATTCAAAAAGAAGCTAGTAACCTATATATACACTTTTTACTCCTTCAAGTGGCGCAGCATCAAAAAGGTACCTTTTTCCTGCGAAGCAGCAAAAGGGTACCTATCTCAGGAGAAGAAGCAAAAAGTTAACTATTTCAGGAGTCGATTTTTTTCTCTAAATTTAAGTTCGTAACACTAAGAACGCAGAATTAAAACGTTTAAATATTCTGTTTTCTTATTAATTTTAAAAAATAATAGTTAACTTTAACAAAAAAGTTCAAAACATATATATTAAAAATATACAATTATTCTACGCCCATAGTAAATTTTACTAGTTCGAATGCTGAGTATACTTGATCTCAAGTGAGTCAAAGTTATTAAAATTTTTCATAATTTTCAATAATAAAATTATAATATAACAAATTATTATGTCACACATTAAAAATATTTTTTATTTGTCATTTATATTATTTACTATGACAGAAATATAATTTTTCTTTTTTTGTATCTGCATTGTACAAACTATACACTAAAAATATTGTTTTTTTCCAAAATACGAAATTGAAAACAGAATTTTTAACTCTAAACATTTCTTCATTTTGATTATTCATTTATGAAACATAATTTTAATTTTGCATTCAAAAAGTTTTATTATATTTTCAATTTGTAATTCATTACTGATTCATAAAAATTGTGTAATTCAAAAGGAATAATTTTATTATCAATAAGATACTGCAAATATATTTTTTTATTTCAATTTTTATTAAAGTATAATTTTATTTTCAAAAATATTCATATAACATGCTCTCATTTACACGCTCTCATTTACATGCTCTCAATCATACTCAGCGTTTAAACTTGTGAAAATTACAATATGCTTAGAATAATTGTATAGTTTTAATATATATTTTGAACTCCTTTTTTATTATTAACTATCATTTTTAAAATGAGTAAACAAATTAAATATTTAAATGATTAAATTTCGCGTGCTAAGTGTTACCAACTCAAGGGGGAACACCACTGTGAAGGCGTGAAAATTAAGTGATTTTCATGAATTTTTTTGTAGGTAGAAATAATTATTCGAGGATCGGACAAATAATAATTTATTTAACATATATTCAGCTATATTCACAAAAATTTTTATTTAAAAATATTAAAAATTGCATATACATGAATGTAATGACATAATATAAAATGATACCTCCTTGTGACAACGATACAACAGTGAAAAATCATCTGATAGCAAAATACCAACAATTTTATTAATTTGTACAACAATCGCTATCGTTGAACGTGGCGTTTTTTTATCTTATTTTTTTGAGAAAATGATGGCGGCTTTAAAAATTAATTCATTTTTTTACCCCTTTTTTTAAGGGCTTGGAAAAATATTAACTTTCAGAATTTCGAAAAACGGCCACGTACAACCTTAGACAATATAATTACAAAAATGTAAAAAAAAATTAAAATTGGTTTATTACTTTTCGGGAAATCGATGCCACTGTCTTAAAAAAGTCGTTTTAATAAAAACGCGTTTAAAGTTTGCATTGCATGTGAGATAGCGCTAGTTGAGACAGTATGTGAAATATTAATACTTACATTAAACCGTCTATTTCTGGGTTATATGCTGTTTCAACTTTAGTATTTTCAGCATTATATTGACCTTCATTTATATATTATTTTTATGTATTAGCTCGATTGTCGGCGGTTTTAATGCAATTATTATCTCGTTGCACACACCTGCACCTATTTTATTCGGTATGACTTCGTCAATTTTTAAGATTTTCAGTTGAAAATCTTTCTACATATTTTTGAATATATATACATTAAAAAAATGCAAAAAACGATTTTTTTTGCCAGTCACAGTGGTGTTCCCCACCAAATTTAGAAGAAAAAAATTGACTACTGAAATACGTACCTTTTTGCGTCCGTCTTACACAGCGCGCTTCTCTCAGTGGCTAAACGCTTAGCGCTGAAGATTTTTAATCAACTGCGATACTCACAATTTCAGGGAAGGGACGGTGATCAAATGAGACCAGTAAATTATATAAGGTCAGAATATTGAGAGTTTAGTGTTCGGCCGTTGCGAGAAGTGGGAGTTTCTTTTCATTGGCATTACCACACTTGATACTGACCTTATTTTATCACTGCTGCTGCCCCGAAACAGTGTCTGTCGCAGTTGATTAAAAATATTGAGCGCTTAGCGTTCGACCGTCGTAAGAAACGCGCTATGTGAGAGGGTCGTAATGTTTACCACATTTTAATGTGTTACACTGATTTTTTCGTTTTTTTTTTGCTTTCATTTTCCTATGCATTCTGTGCGGGGTTATTTGAACGAAAAGGCTCATTACTGCTTGTCACTAAATTTGTTTGAAAAGATTGGCATCATGAACTTTTAAATTTATTTTTCCTGCTCGTTAACCATGTTCTGATCACATTTATATGATCTTGAAAGTTTTTAAGCACAGGCAAAAAATAATTCGTTTTTCAACAAACAAGTCCTAAAATAAATTTAAGACGCTTTTTCATTCAATTTCCTGCCTTGCCATGTAAAATCATGTCTCTTAAAGTTAATATTATAGTTCAGTTAGACAAAAACATATATATTTTAATACTTTTTATAGGGTTTTCAGCGAAAATCGGCTGAGACAGTGCGATACCATCACACGAAATTTTTTTTTCCTCGAAGAGAATAATTTTTTAGATGCTCTTCATTTATGATTGAAAGAGTATTAGAATCGTTCAAAATTTCACACCTTAGCTTTTGACGGATCTCCTCGTTTTAAGACCCGGTGAAGCCGGAAATCAAGTTTTGTCGATGCCGTCTGTTTGTCTGTCTTTCTGCCCATCCACCAGTCCCTGAACACGAAAACTCTAGAAAAATTGAACGGTTCAAATCGAGCTTTGGCACACTATTTTTGACCTTAAAACAAAAAAATACGAGTTCGTAACCAGCATAGGAATTGTTATTTGATTTACTTATGCATTGAAAATGAAGAAGTCGAACATTTTAATTTTAAACCAAACGACGGCAGATAAGTGAAAAAGTTTCAAGGAAGAATTCTAGATTTATTGAAAAACCTATACATTTTCCTTTAACCATTCATCGATAAGCCCGTATATACTGAAATTCTTTGATTGTGTTTGTTTTGGGACTGATGTTTGGTGGGAACAAACCTGAGAGATTTCTGCTTCGGAGAGAAGCTCCTTTTACTCCTACCTGCAACGCGGTATTATTTCGGAAATAATGTAAAGAAATAGAAAATTCAAATTATCAGCCAAACGACAAAAAAGGCGGAAGAAGGTTTTAAAAATGAATTGCAATTTTTTAAAATTCCCATAAAATTTCTTTAATCCATTTTTCGATGGTGCTTGATTCTTGGTTTATTTATAGAAAATACTACAAAAAACTCAAAAATTAAAAGCCATCTGAAATAGATACTTATGAGCATTAACTGCTTACATCAATATCAGAGGAGCTTTGAAAATTAAAAACTACAAATTTTCATTACTTTCCGCCACAATATCTTCATTGATAATTTAATTGTAATTTTTTCCGTTGAATCCGAAAATTAAAGAAATATTTTGTAACACGAAGTTCTGGTGTATTAAAATATGAATTTTAAACGGCATAATTTTTTTCGGCTTTTAAAAATATTTAATAGTTTCCGAAAAGAATGACTTTGAAAAAAAATTTCGTTATACAACTCAAAAAATACTCATTTCTTATATTCCAGCTTGTTTCGGTTGACTCTCCTCCAGTAAACCTATATGTTACTGGTTCTGAAATCGAAATCGTGTCAGAAAAAATAATTTACATGAAGGTGTCGTGAAATCTCTGCCTGACTATAGTAAAAGTAGTAGTAGTTTGTAGGCACGACAACTTTTAAAAGACTGAGCAGATTGAATTGAGCTTTGGCCCACGTTTTAAGGCATACAGAGAAAGCACAGGTTATTAGGTAGATAATTTGGATAAAAGTTTAAAAATTTCGATCATTTTCAAAATTTTTAAGGCCTTTTTTTAAGATTTAATATCTTTGGACAGCTATTCGTATTTCTCGGAAATTTCACCAATTTATTTTATTTACTATTTTCGATAAAAAGAAATTATTTGAAGTTGTTTTTTGAAAGGTATACAACATTATTATATTAACTTTTTGAATTTCCTTAGAAAACAGAAAATTTAAATTTTGAATGCGCAGCAAATTATAAAAAATAAAAAACTTAATTTTGCGGATAAATTGTGTAAGATAAGAAAAAAGATGAAAAAAATTAAAGTTATGCAACCAAAAAAGTTGTACAAATTGCTTCTGAACCACTTTTTGATAGGATGCGAAGTTTTTATATCATTTGTAAAAAACAATTATAAAAATGAAAAATTAAATTTTTCTATTAAAATCTTTTTCAGAAGCTTTGGAAAAAAATTAAAAGGCAGAAGTTGTTTGTACAAAAAACTAAAGATTTGTTATAAATCATTTCTAGATAGGATGCTTAGTTTGTGTTTTAACTGTGAAAAATTAAATTAAAAAGTAACATAAATTGGTTTTTGGTAAAACATACAAGAGAACTTAAAATGTTTAATAGCAAAATTAGTTTTATGTGAGATCTCAAAATTTGTTTTCAATTTTAGTTGTCGATTATTTGAGCATTTATTTTGAAAGTTCTATGAAAAACCGTGGAGAAAGTACAATCAGCAAGTACCCGACGCGAGATTTGACAGGTGCTCGAGTAAAAATGCTTCGACTGGAGTTCCACTTGGTTATGCTTTTAGTTCGTCTCCAAGACATCAATGTCTGGCTGCGTCTCAAAACTGAGTCGAGGCATTGGCCTTTATCTTACATTTAAGGCCACGACTGGTAAAATGGCTTCTACTTGTCTCAAGTTGAGCCTTGTCTTGGCTAAGATGACGTTTACTTGACTCAAGACGAGCTTTGTCTTGGCTAAGATTATCGAACCTTTTTTGGCTCATTAATGAGACTAAAATTGATGAATGGGAAATTACTAATTATTAAATTAGTTATTTTTAATGAAAAAATCCGAATCGGTGGGTCTGAGCGAGTGTAACCCTTAAAAACTTTCTTCAAAAAAATTAAAATTTTAACTTTCTAGAAGGATATCCTAAGCCGTTGGTAATACGTAAAAACAAACAACATTTTCGGTATCATCGTCAAAAAAGTATAATATAAATAACAATCCGTAAATAAGTTGATTTAATACATATATATTGTATAAAAATATACAAGATTAGTTTTTATGACTGTTAGAATTGCCTTTTTTTGTTAGGGCAGGTATACGCTCGAAATTATAAACCGCACGTGTTGGAATCATAAGAAATCGACTGAAGAGATAAATTTCTGTCTTAAAGCCATAAAAACTTGTCTCCAAGACATAAATTGAAGTCTAACTCCGTCTAAAAACTGAGTCATGATCAAGTCGACCTTTTCGACTTCAGCATGTCTTGATTAGGGGAAATTCAATTCGAACTACATTCGAAACATTTGTATTCGGGTGAGCACCCTAGACCATTTTTTTAATACCATTTGTCATTTTCTCTTTATTTATGGAAAATTGTATGAAAAACTTAAAAATATCATTTTTAAATGAAACAACGCGAAATACGGGTAAAGTTTTTGGAGCACATCATCAAGCGCGAAGCGCTAGATCCATCAGATGCGCGCACGAAGCGCGCTCGAACTTACAATCGGCTCGAGGTTAAGTTTTTTTTTAATCAAAAATTATATTTATAATGGGTATCCAACAAAAATGTTCAAAAACCATGAAATTTTAATGTCACCATTCTTGAATGATTTAATGTGAATCTTCTTATACTTACTCGAATTCTTTTAGAAATTGTAAATTTATATAAAATAGAGAAACAAAACTTAAAAATAATTAAATGATGACAGGCTTTCTTAGATTCTTGTAAATGTATTATATTAAAATCTCGCATGAAAAATAATTTTGTTTTGGTTGAAAAGAAAGGTGTAAAAAGTACAAGTTTACACATATAGAAAACTTCCTGTCTCAAAAATCGTTTGGCTTACGTAAAACTGATAGAAAAGCTTTTTTATGAGCAGAAACTTTTGTAAAATATTTGCAAAAATTTAAGGTATTTTTGTAAATCTTCTTTTCATGTTTTCAAAATTGGGTGAAAAAAACAATAAAAATTTTGTGAAAAGCCCCACCTTTTTTAAATTATACTTTGTTTTTGTTTTCTGCTTGTATACGGAAGGCATCTTACCACTTGCATGTAAACTTAAACATTTTTGTCAAAGGGGCAACGATTTTTTTTTCAAATGATAGACGGCATCAAAACAGAGCAAAAAGTGTTTTTTGAGCAGCTTTTCTAGATGTTTAAGAGACAATTTTTTCAAAATAAATTTGAAAAGTTTGAAGCCGTGATTTACCGCGAATAAGACTGAAGAGATATATGATACCTAATAAAAATTAATTACAAAAAAATTGTTAGGGGGTTTTTGGAGAAAATTAACTTTTAAGAATTTTAGTCAAAACAGCCAAGATATTTCATAATTCCATAGTAAAATATGTAGCTTCTTTAGGGATGTATGCAGTATTTCAAAAAAGGTTTAAGATTATTATTTTCTTTGTAAATTCAAATATTTGACTACAAATTAAATTGAATGAACCAACATTAATTTGATTTGAAACATTTATTCTCTCTATTTTCGTGAAAAATCGCCTTATTTTTCCTCTCTTGACAACATTTTCGAATATGAAGTCTGATATTTAAATAGTTTCAATTACTTTTTATTCAATTCCGAAACTTAGAAACCTGAAAGAAGGATTAATAGAAAATTTATTAAAATAACGCGATGGAATGACATTTTTAAAGTATTGAATTTTCAACCAAGAAAAATTTCTCATATAATTAACAGAACTTATTATTTGAACACTTTAATCAGTGAATTTGAATTTAAACACGTTCAGTGAAAGCAAAATTCAATTTCAAAAATAGTTCAAATTTAAATTTGGTGGTATCGCAGTACAAAAGTCAACGTAAATACATTTATGCAAAAACTTCAAATCTGAAAATAGTAATTTCTTAGCAATTTCGAAAATCGTTCTTTAGAGTTTTCAGGATATTCAAAGAAAAAAACTTTAAAAAAGACTAAACAAAGTTATGAAAATTTTAATATTTGTTCGAAAATGCGTTTTTTTCGGAGAATAACTTTATTGTAATGAAAATGTAACTATGATATTTTTGGTTTAAAAATTCATATTTTATTTGAACAAATGATCTTTTGTAGTTAAAAATTCAACTTCATGTTTCAAACTTCACGTATTTTGTTTGAAATTCTTTTTTTTTCGGTTTAAAATTCTCCTCCATAGTTAGAAACTCGTGCTTCTGGTTCGATATTTATGAACTTGGTTGAATTCTGAACCCTTTGTAAAAGATTTATTAAATTTTTTAAGAATTCACTATCTGAATTAAAAATGTATCTTTTTTAGTTGAAAATGCAACTACTTTGTTAAAAAAATATATATTTATTAAGATTCATGATTTCAGTCAAAGATTCATCTCTTTTGTTGCAAATTTAAATATTTTGTTTAAAGATTCATTTTTATTTGTTTGAGAATTATATTTTTTAACTGAAAATGTATCTATTCCATTTTTGTTTGCAATTTAATATTTTCAAATAAAAATTGATCTCTTATAGTTCAAAATTAGTATAATTTTTAAATTCTTAATGTCTTCTATTTCAGCTAAAATCATTCTTGGTATAGTATTAAAAACATATAAATATGAAGAGTGAATTTTCATTCCAAATTTCTATCTTTATTAAAAATTGTTGATCCTGTCAAATCGAAAAATTACACGCAGCTGTATTATGCAACTGATGATACTTCTATGTGTACAACTTCTCTAAAATTATAAATATCACATGAAATTTTTGGTTCGAAAAAATAAACGATTTTCGTAATGTAAGTTAAAGTTTTTTTGAATTCAATAAATTTCAAAATGTTTATAAAAGGCAAAGTGATACATTTCTTTAGCTTAAAATAATTGAGAATTGAGCTTGCTTTTTATAATTTTAGAAAAAAAATTTCGAAAAAATTAAAAAAAAACAAAATTTGGTCGGCTTTTACATTTCGTCATTACTTGGTTGGAAATTGACACATAAATTCCAACTTTCTCCCATTTGTCATGCACCAGTTTGTAACGTGACAGTTTAGATCTTTTTATATTGTGCGGCTAAAAAAATCGAAAAACTAATCGATTTTGATGGAATCGTTTATAAATGGTTAAAAATGATTTGTATTTCAGGACAAGCGCTAAAATCTACAAAAAATACTGATCTAGTCCTGGTTCACATTTGGTTACAAAAATGAGTTTTCCAGTTATTGTATTTTCGAAACAAAAATATAAATTACTTCTTGAAAAAAAGATCATACTCTTTCTTCACTCCGTTGGGAATCGAACTACAAAACTTCTGATTTCCGGTCAGATGCCTTTTTAATTAAGCTATTCGCGGAATCAGAATAAGAACTCTTAATTCAGGAAAATAACGCTAATTTTTAGCTAGGTGTTAATGGTACATGTAATTACTTAAAGTAATCTGTGATTTCATCAGAGATGGTACTTTACCAACCATAGACAACCCTCCAAACAGGTCCGCTCACTCAGCGCCCCCACCAAAGCAAATTATAAAATGGAATAGGCCATATTTTTTTGCTTTTTTTGCTAATATTATGATAAAAAAATTTTTTTGCTCTTTAAACTTCGGAGAAAAGGGTATAATGCAATAAATGATAAGTAGAGCTTTTTTTGCTTTTTTTGCTCTATGATGACACATATGACGATTCACAAAAAATTAACCCTAAGTCTTACACAACTACCCCCTGTGATCAAAAACGTTTTCAAAATGGGAAAACTACCTTCAACAATGTACACATGTTTTAGGGCTTCAAGTTAATCACATGACACTTGAAAATTTCGCCCTCTTTATAATTTACCAAAAACTATCCTTCCACGTGAACGTATGCAGCAGAACATTTATATGTATGAAGAAAGCATTAAAAATAATCAAACTTAGAAAAAAGTGTTAGTTGATATTTTTTTCTCTTTTTTTGCTCTCGGATAATATATAATACGTTACACAAAAGCTACCCCTAAGTCATACATACCCTCCCCTCATCATCAAAGACGTTTTAAAAGTTGTAAAACCACTTTGAGCAATGCAAAAATGATTTAGGACTCGAAATTAATAACATGAAACTTGCAAAGAACCCCGCACTAAATGTATGGAAAAATGGCTTTCGGTGGATTAAGCTGAAACTTTGTAATTTCTAAGGTTATAAGTGCCGGATGAAATATCTGTAAAAAAAATATTTAAAAAATGGAAAATTTAAGCGCTATGCAACGCTAAGCGCTCAAGATTAGTGAATAAAACGAATTACAACAGATTTTGTTACAAAAGCGATGTCAACATAGAAATCACGATTCAGATCGTGGTCTGTCATATTTTCGCCTACACCGTTGACTCATATAGCGCGCTTCTCAAAACGATCAAATGCTAAGCACCCGATATTTTAACTTGACTAATTCATCACTTTTTTAAAGGCAGAAATGGTACCCAAAGTAGCATTAGTAACTAGTGCACATATGCCGATAATAACAGTGTACCCTTCGCAAGAGGGCCGAACGCTAAGCACCCATGATCAGCAAATAGAACCAATCCCTGTAGCTTTTGCGAAATATTAAACTATTTTTGGCTCTTGATTCGGGTTCTTTTGTTCACCTCTATTATCAGCGTGTAGAATCCTTTGTAGCAAGGAAGTTAGAGGATACTTCACTTGTTGTTGGTGACGTGCATTTCCCAGGAACAATAAAACACTTGCAATATGTGCGTAAGTGCCAAGAGTTCTGGCCCCTGACTTACATGTGCAGTAATAACCGAAAAGCGTTTCGTTATTGTCTGGTCCTATGTCATCGATCTCATTGAACGCTATCCACAGCTGGCACCTTGTCGCATTTCGGAAACGAGAAAATACTCGTACTCTGATCAAACCAGGTTCATTAAGTCGAGTATCTGGTTGAAACTCCTCATCTTCTTCTCGTTGCAGCTTGTCTTGAACGTGAGATGGGGCAAGTTCTACTTGATAAACGCCAATTGTTATGTCGCGCATTTCTTCCAAAGTAAGGCGAGGAAATTGTGGTACTTAAAGTTCGTGCAGGCGATTCCAATTTGCATTTCCATAGCGCATATTGTCCACTACTACGCGCGCTTGCACAATATTTGGCTCACGAGCTTTCGCTATATATTCTCTTGCAAGCTCTGCCGTAGCGCCTTGCATCTCGATAACAGGATTGTCTCAATTAATTATGGCACCAGCAATACGAAAGAAGTCCCTTAGATTGTGTACATGAGCCATCAGAATGGTTTTCTCGAAGAACTTGAAAATGGACTTTATGTGGCCATTTCTGGATTTCACTATCCATCTAGATTTCGTTATTAGCCGACCTTCGTTTGCTTCTTCCGTTACCAATTGACTCTGTCCTTGTTGGAGAAATGGTGGTATCTTGGACACAATTCCTAAGCGTTCTGAAAGTGGTTGGGCATTCCTATATCTACGTTCCTCTATAGAAATATCACCAATGTCGAAAAATTCTCTCATACCTTCCACATCTCTTTCAAATTCGTTAATGAGCATTTGTGCGTCATTGTTTCGCGAGTCAGAAAAATATGGTCCTTGTATTTCAAGTATGTATCCGTCTGGAGCAACAATGAGAACAGGTTTTACCAAGTGACATCCTTTATGTTTGCAGAATGATTGTCGAAGTACGCGAAAGTTACTGCTCTTCTGCATGTAAGCATAAGTTCCATTGATGATAGCAATAGCTCTGGGAATTTCTGGTTGTAGATTATAAAGTTCATTGGCGAATGATGTCAAGTGTCTTTCAATGAATTCCTCTCTGCTTATCGCATTAAATTCAATGTTAGTAGGCACAAATCGCTACATTAAAGACTCTCTTACAGTAGAAATGGCCATGCTTGTAGCTTGCCGGCTCGAATAATGAAAAATCACTTTCAGAAATTCATCAGCAGGACCTTGACGCATTTTGCGAAGGAAAGTCAGCAGATCTTTTTTCCTCACGTATCTGGCACCATGTTCATGTAACTGCGGAATAGGATTACAAAATGCATACAATTCTCCAAATTGTTTCTTTGTTACAGGGGCAATAGCTTCAAACTCATTATCAGTGAAACTATCCTCATTATTAAACGCTGCGGCCGCATGAACATTTGCTTCGTTACGAAGTTGCTGCAGAAACAGAAGTAACTGCTGTCCCGGAATCCTATACGGTCTATTAATCGCTTGCAGTCCAGGAAGCAAGGGGCTTAAGATGAAACCATGTTCATCCAAATTATTTAAGCATGCTCTTGTCTCTTCTGGAATGAAAATGTCCATGACAATAAAAGCGTTAACTTTACATTCATTTAAAAGCCTTGAGTATTAACATCAGAATTACAGAACATGCACGTTTGCCTGCCTGTTTGTGTAAGAACATTCAGTCTTAAATAACCTGGGTCACGTTGGAGCTCCTCTTTCTCATTGCGAATAGAATGATTGCAATTGAGACATAACCTGCTGTCATCGACAACTTCAAGTGGTGGTCTTCGAAGTTGAAGGCGTCTAAAAATTTCAATGTTTTGCCTATCAGGATTATTATTTCCATCAATTCGAGCCATTTGTCCTAGTTGATAGACTCTATCGCACACATAGCAATTAACTCGAACTCTGAATGCCATTTTTTAAAATATAGGAGAAACAAGCTCTGATGGTCTAGAAAGGCAGATCAATGTTTTAATAAAACGAAATAAAAATTCAGAAACAACAAAATAAAACAAACACAAGAAACTGAACACAAAAAGGGAATAAAAAATACTACACAATTAATACAGAAGGGAACATATAGGATTTTTTTTTCCTAAGCTTACCAATAAAATTACTATCCGTTCTCGAAACCTTTCACAAAAGAAATGACAAGCATACAATCGTCAAGTTCTGAGAAGCACACTATATCAGTCAACGGTGTTGACTCATATTGTCATTGGTTTGGCTAAACATGTTACTGACCACTTCTTGATGCGTGTTTCGTATACAGACATCGCTTGTGTCGCTAAAGCTACTAGAATTGATTCTATTCGCTGATCATGGGCGCTTAGCGTTCGGCCCTCTGGTGAAGGGCACACTGTTATTATCGATGTACGCACTAGTAACTACTGTTAGTTTGGATACCATTTCTGTCTTGAAAAAAGTAATTACTTAGTCAAGTTCAAATCTTGGGTTTAGCGTTTGATCGTTTCGAGAAGCGCGCAATATAACTCATTGGTTTGGCTAAACATATTACTGACTACTTTCTGATGCGTAATTCTTATAGTGACGTCGCTTTTGTCGCTAAAGTTACTAAGATTGCTTTTATTCGCTGATCTTGAGCGCTTAGCGCTCAACCCTCTTGCGAAGGGTAGAATGTTATTATCGGTATGTGCACACTAGTTACTAATGTTACTTTGGGTAACATTTCTGCCTTTAAAGAAGTGATTAATTAGTCAAGTTAAAATCTTCGGCGCTCAGCGTTTGAGCGTTTTGAGAAGCGCGCTATATGAGTCGATGGTGTAGGCAAATATGACAGACCACGATCTGTACCGTGATTTATATGTTGACATAGCTTTTGTAACAAAATCTGTTGTAATTCGTTTAAACCTTAAAAATTACAAAGTTTCAGCTGAACCCACCGAAAGCCACTTTCCCATACATTTAGTGAATTGAGAGTGGTGAATTTTTGTTGAATGAGGAAGGTAGGTGGTTTAGCTTGAGTGAGAGTGAAGGGTTTGAGTGAAAGGGCGAATTAAGTGAAAAATCAAAGTTGAGGTTAGGTTGAACTTTGCCTGGTGAAAATTTAGGCGTGGAGGAAGTGACTTGTTGCGAGTCTTGCTCGGTGGATAAGCAGGGTAGAGTAGTATGCCAGTAACATGGAGCCCAGACAGAGGACGACAGGTGAAGGAGAACATCGGGTCGAATGAATTCAAAAAATACTTGGTCAAAGTTACCCTACTTTTGAAGAATAATTTCACGGTTTGTAACGATTATTTAACAATAAAAAATAAGATTCTTATATTAAAAACGACTTCTTCTAGTAGAATGAGAAATTTTAATCCAAATTTGTATTTGACATCAAGTATATTTTGAAATTATCTCCACCATATGTTTCGATCAGACGAAAATTGGAAAAGAGGAATTTCAACGTCTTAAACTTTATTTCGACACATTACGGTTAGTTAATGAAAAACTATTGTTAACAATTATTACTTGTGCGGTATGCTTGGATTAGTTAAAGAGTCAGGAACCCGGTAATAAGCGTTACATTCAGAAAAATTAAGAATTTCTATTTCTATGAATACGCAATTTTTCCTCCATCTAAAAATCCTTTTACGGAAACAGAAAAAGTGAAAATCCTATTCCTCTCAATCGACTTAGTAAAATATAACGTAAGCATTTATTTAACCTATGTTTTATTATTAAATCTTTCTAAAATTATAAATTCGAAAAATATTCAAATTCATATTTATTTACATTTTAATAATTTATTTAAACGTCTTATAAATTCATCAAAGAAATCTATTTAAATGTGTGAATTTAAATAATTTTAACTCTAGAGAGGCCGACTTGAATTCATTAAATTTTCAAATCATATATTCCACATGAACGAATTAAAACAATTTATTACACATATTTTGTAAACTTATTAGAAGGAATTAAATAATCTCGAAATCTGAACACTTTTGGGAAATAGAAGACATCTCTTTGAGGTTATCTGTCAGTAGAATTTCAAGGAAGAAAACACGTTCCCTTTCGGGGAATAGGAACCTAATGCGGCTAAGATTGAAAATATTGACCGATTTTTATCAACCCTTTTTTGATTTGCTCAGAATAATATAACGATGTTAATGCAGCATATTAAAATTTTATTAATTAATATTGAACAAAATTCGGATTTTTCTCCGCTCTCCCTAATCTGAAGCAATGGGAAGGTCTCGGGAGGCCGAAAACCATCCGCTCGACAAACTACCACTCGCCGCAAGGGTAGCGGTTTCCAGACAATACCTGACCCAAGGTAACGGCCTGCTGATGATGACTTTCTCCCAGGCAAATTTTTTAAAACTTTTTTTACTACGTACACTTTTTTTTTTTAAATATTCCAACTATGATTGGCTGTCAAAATTTTTTTGGTCACTAACAAGCACCACCCTTTTGGGCGTGCTTATCATATTTCTGTCTCTCTCGCACACTCAACTCAGAGTTCCCACGCTAGTACACAGCCCTCTGAAGAATCTATAATTCAGTTCGCAGTTGAGGAAAAAAGGGGAAGTTTGTTGAAATCACAAAAAATATATAATTCCTTAATAAAGGTGTAGAAGGGCGATCAGCAGAAAAAGTTTTAAGTCCGAAATATGAAAGTAGTTTTCAAACATTTAACTGTAACGATGCAGGGCAAGTGATGTTTCATAAAAATCGCAAACTTTGTTCAAACTTATCACAACGAAATGTACGAAACGTCATCTAAGTTCGTGAAGTTACTTTCCATGCCCCCTCCCCTTACTTTTACGAACCATATTTTTTCGCAAATAATTAGCTAATAAAAGTAATTAGTTGAAGGAACGCCCCTCTGATGAAAAAAAAACCCTGGATGGTGCAAATAAAAGAAATCATAGAAACGCATGTCCTTAGATCCAGTAATTCTTTTCAGTGAAGTAGTTGCATCTGAAAGCATTTCCATTGTTTAATCGAGTTTTCGGATGTATGGTATATAGGGTGTTGAAAAAAATTTTTTTTTATATTCTTTAGTTTAATTACCATTCATTACCAAATCTAGCTACAATTTAAATTTTTAATCTAATTAGAACACTACCAAATTTTAAATAACATTATTGAAACAGTCCAATGTATACCGTGATTTTTCATAATTAATTAATTGCGTTTTTTTCCGCGTGACTTACGTGTTTCTGGCTCATAATTAATAACAGGCTCATAATTAGTAACAGGCTCATAATTAATAACAGGCTCATAATTAATAACATGCTCTGTTGTGATTACTTCGTTCATCTTGAGCGTCTTCATTTCTCTTTTAGTCATTTTCAGAACTTCAGTAGGTTTTTTATTTAGGTCTAACTTAATCACTTCGTACATATTATCAAGTATGGGGCGAAAAACACCATAGTCGAATCTTCCAAGAATGACGCGTTGCCTAAATATTACAGGAACAGCTCCTACTATCATATCATAACTACCGAATAAGTCTTGGTAAAATATACACTCGGTAACAACTATGATGGGGTAATGGCCTTGAGTTGGAAGTCCAGACATGCCGGGTTTATGGTATGGGTTCTGAATCATACCTACATGGTAGCCGATGGGTGGAACTGACATCGGTGGCGTCGCTTGCACTCCATAATGTGCGCACATTTGTTTAGTCACCTGATTGACCAAGATTCCGAGATACAAATTTGGATCTGTAACAAGAGGCAGAAACAGTGTTTAATAACTGAAATATTAATTAATTTTAATAAATAAGAACACTTTTGGTATTTATTAGGTACCCAAATGTTTCTCATTTTCAGCCTGCGAACTTAATCCCGCAGGATTAAATAAAAATGGATTTTAATAGTTAGAAATATGAATAAGAACGATTTATTAGGGACAATTTTTATTAATTATAGTGTGTACTATTTGTAAAAATTCCTGTATTAAAGAAAATCTTATAATTTATGGTGATTATATTACAAAAATTACGTCAACTTTCTTTGCTGAGCGGTAACAGATAGTATCCAGGCGGCGCACAGTGGAATAAAATCAAATAACGGGGTTAAAAATAACTTGTGGATGGCAATTCTCAACCGACTTTGGATTTTTACAAAGAAAAATTAGGCATTTAATTTTGAAGATATTTATGTAGTCTGATTTTTAATTTTTTTTTAACCTTTATGTTAATACAAAGGGTGAAAAAAAAGTTGAATTATTCGCTTTTTTGTTTATCTTCTTGAAACGCTTTTTCTATTATGAGCATTACCAGACTTTATGCACAAAGCTGGTTGGAAGAAAACAGAAATGGCATTGTTGAGTTAATTGTTAAAAACAAATAAACTTAACAAATAGTCTACACTATGGATTCTTCGTTTGAAAAGTAAATTTTGACGTTAAAATTACTTGCTATCATCGAACAGTTAAGGAAAAAAATTAATAATTTTTTCCTCTTAATTTCCTCAAGCTATGTGGCCAACGGTGTTTTATGATGGAAAATTATCAGCCGGTATTTTTTATACATTTTGTAAACAAATTATATAAAAATTGCACAGTGTACACATTTTTAGGCCGAAAATCATATAAACATACTATCAGTGTGTACATTTGAAGACAGAAAGAAATCGTTATTTCACAGCATTTTCGTTAAATGATGTCGCCAGTGATGTTTAATGATAGAAAATTATCATCCGATATTTTTTATTAATTTTATAAACAAATTATATAATGAAATTCACAACTTGGTTACTCAGATGTCGAAAAAAAAACTTTTTTTTCTAATTTTCCGCAAATGATGTCACCAGTGAGGTTTAATGATGAAAAATTATCATGCAATATTTTATTAATTTTGTAAGCAAATTATATAAATTTCCGCTAATGTGCATGTTTGAAGGCAGAAAAAATTCGTTTTTTCGTAACTAGCCTTAAAGTATGTTGCCAGTGATGCAATTGTTTGATAATTGTTCTTTCTTTCAATTTTCGTTATGTAGTATTCTGACCTCGACCTTCAAATACTCAAGTTGTATATTTTATGTATAATTGGTTTATAACATTATTTTTAAAAATCGGAAGATAATTTCTCATCATGAAAAAGATTTTCACAAAGATAAACAAAAAGAACGAAAAAATATACTTTTTATTCACTCTATGCATTAACATAAAAGTTTCAAAAAAAAAAATCAAAATTACGGGCAACATAAATATCTTTAAAACCTGACTGTGCAGCGAGCGCCGGTCATTTTCCCCATAGTTCAAGTGACCGAAAATTAAAATAGCGAATATTAGGATACAGAAATATATTTTAAGGAAAACTAATTAACCGAATGATTAATTGACCGAGAATAATTTTAAAGAAAGATTAATTGACCGAAAACCATTTCAACGAACGTCGAATTATTGAAAAATAGTTTTAGCGAAGATGCATGTTTCCGAAAGTCCATTTTACTGAAAGTTCAAATTTCAGAATATCTAATTTTGCAAAGGCTTAGTTTATTGAAAAATCAGTTTAGCGAGAGGTGAGTTATCCAAAAATAATTCAACCGAAGGTTCAAATATCTGAAAATTTAATAATTGCTTATTTACATTCAGATACATATTTAATAACAAATAAAACATGTATAATGTGTAAACAAGTTGATTGAAGGGATAAAAACGGTGAAAATTCAAAAAAATCAGTGACTATATAATGTTTTTGTCGCTTATTTTCTTGAATTTTCACTATTTTTATTTTTTATTCGGTTAAATAATTTTCGGATAACTCACCTATCGCTTATCAAAATTTTTTTTAAACTGAACCTTTGCAAAATTAGGCCTTCTGAAATATGAACTTTCAGTAAAATAGACTTCCCGAAAAATGAATCATTGCTACAATTATTTTCGAATAATTCTACATTCGTTGAAATGGTTTTCGGTCAATTAATTATTAGGCAAATTCGTTTTTCTTAAAATAAATTTCGGTTACTGGCAATGATTTTATTTTTCAAAATGCCTTACACTTGAAAGTTAAACCACTGATATTGTCACTTTTTGAAGTCTCTGGAACTCAGAAACGCAGCTCATGTTTTTTTAATGGCCAATAACAATAATGTTCTGAAAAATCTGACGTGTCAAGCTAATCTATCATCAGATGTTAATTTTTTTTTAATTTTTCACAGCCATTAACATTTTTTTTAAAAGCCGCCCGAGTAAAAATACTTCGCCTTGAGTGCGACTTGGTTCTGTCTTGAGTTCGTCTCCTAGACATCTATGTCTGACTGCGTCTCAAAACTGAGTCCAGACATAGGCCTTCATCTTACTTTTATGGCCACGACAGGTAAAATGGCGTTTACTTGTCTTAAGTCGAGCCTTCTCTTGGCTAAGACGATGTTTACTTGACTCAAGACGAGCCTTGTCTGGGCTGAGATCATCAAACCTTTTTTGGTTCATAAATGAGACTTAAATTGATAAATGAAAAATTTGTAATGATTAAATTAGTTAGTTTTTACTTAAAAATTTAGAATCCATGGGTCTGAACGAGCATAACCCTTATAAATTTTCTTTAAACAAATAAAAATTGCAACTTTATAGATGGATCTCCTAAGCCATTGGAAATACGTGAAAACAAACCAAATTTTCGGTACCATCGTCAAACAAGTATAATGCAAATAACAATACGCAATTAAGTTGATTTAATAAATAT
>NC_046664.1:39870587-39894828 GCF_010883055.1 Belonocnema kinseyi | reverse complement strand
ATAAAAATATACAAGATTGTTTAACCATGAACAAAGATTAGCTTTTATGACTGTTAGAAAGAACCTTTTTGTTAAGGCAGATATACGCTCGAAGTTATAATCCGCACGTGTTGGAGTCATAAAAATACGACTCAAGAGATAAATGTATGTCTTCAAGACATTAAAACTTATCTACATAATATAAATTAAAGTATGGCTCCATCTCAAAACTGAGACACGCTCAAGTAGAACTTTTCCATGTCAGCATGTCTTGATTGGGGGCAATTCAAGTCAAACTCAAGTCGAAGCATTATAGTTGAGTTTGAACTCTCAAAAGTATACATTTTTCGTTTTTTCTATTAGTAGCCTTACAAAGTCGCATTTAACTTTTTTTGAAACGTGATCAACAATTTTTGGTTGTGTACATTTTTGCGCAAAGTTCATGAGTTCATGTTGTATCGATATATGCTAATAAAAATGGTATATATGACCCAAATATTAATCACACGTTAATAAAGGTAATAAGAGCATACAAAAATCATCGACAATCACGACGTGATCATTTTTAACACTTTTCGTATTTAGTATAATTTTTAGTACCAATCAATAATTATTTACCTATTAAAAAACTATTATCACCATGAATTTTTTCGGCAATATGAGTGATCATGTTAAATTTTGTTTCCAAACATCAACTGATGCACATGATGTACAAATTATATGTTGATATTTATTGATAATGCATCCTAAAACTAATGATAATAAAGCGAAAAAAAATTGCCCCATAATTACGTATATTTCATAATGGTCGAAGATTTTTGTATAGTTGTTTGACCTTTCCTAACGTCTGATGAATATTTTGATCATATTCACAAGTTGTATAAACATAGAGGGGTCCAACATCAATGCAAAATCCTGTTAAAAAACAAGAATCCAACGACCAAATTTTGACAAAAAAAAACTAAAAGTCTTATTGTAATGTGAAAAAATGGTTTAAAAAATTTTTGGGACAAAAATAAAGAAATGAAAGAAACATGAGAAGGCAGCCAACCACTATATTCTCTTTATTATTTTCTTTATTTGCTTTCTCTACCTATTAAATTTTTTTTGTCTAGATAAGGGTAAGAGTACCGAAACGTTGGTAATGCAATTTTATTTATTTTTATTTTGAATGTTATTTTATCGTAATTTGATGATAATTAAAATAAAAAAAAACAAAAGAAAGAACAAAGGAAGGAAGGGGATGTGATTGGCTGCGTTCTCATTTTTCTTGTCTCTTTTTTATTTTTGTCCGAAAAATTTTTTGAAAACTTTTTTCAGATTACAATAGAATTTTTTTTCTATTTGTTTGTTGTGGTCCACATTTGATTATTGGATTCTTGTTTTTTAACAGGATTTTGCATCAATTTGATTATTGGACGTTAAATAGGATTTTTTATTTGGATTTCAAATCTGCATTATATCCTAAAACGCAGCCAATTTTTATTAATTTATGTCTATTTCAAAAACAGTTATAAGTAATAAAAAACAGTAAATAAAATCAAGGCTGCGTTCAACACGTTACGGGCCATCCATATACTATATTACCCCGAAATTTGTTTAGATCCATACAAAAATTAATGCGTTTTTTAAATAATATATAGAGATTTCACAGGCCACATTAAATTTAACACATATTTCCCCCCAAAAAAAAAAGTTTTATAAATTTGATTCAGAATTGTCAATATCAGCTTCATTGAATTTGTCCCTTAAAATCTTTATCCACACTTAGCCATAGAATACGAAAGAAGTTAATTACTGGCGCTATTATTTTGTAAGGTTTCTTTCAGTTTGAAATACTACTTTATAATAATAATAATAATTAGATATTTAAATAAATTATTGAATAAATTTATCATTGTTAAACCCGTTTTCTCTTAGAATAAAGTTAGAAAGTCGCGAATTTTTTCTGAATTTTTTAACTTTCTCAGTTTTGTACTAATTTAGATTATAATTAATGCAAATTAAAAACTTTATCATCTAAGCAATTCATCGTGGATTATAGTTATTTTCTATATTTGTAATAAAATTTTTTGGATTTTTTTTTTAATTTTCAGCTTTATTTAAAACTGTTATTTTTTATATATCTGTTTTATTTTAGAAAAATATATTTATAAACAAAGATTGTTAAAAAAATTATTCTCTCTTTTTTCATTTATTATATGTTCCTAACAAAAAGCCAAAGCAAAGCTGAAAATTCAAGAAAAAAACAAAACTTTCGAGTAATTATTAGAAAGAATATTAGCCTGAACAATAATAAAGTGTTTGAACAGTAATGTTTGTTAACTTGCATTAATTATTACATTACTAAGTCAACAGTGAAAAATAATTGAAAAATTATTGAAAAAACTGCAGCTTGATAGCATTGTTCTAGATGAATATTAAGACAAATAATAATAAATTCTTCAAACAATTGATTCCGTTAAATTTTATTGATTGTTGCCTCCATCTAACTGAGAAGTTGAAACTTAGTTTTAAAATTCGGAAAAATTGAGACAGTTTGTGTTTAAAAAAACCATAAAATAAATCATAATTAGTTCCAGAAATTCGTAAAGCGCAATTTTTCTACATATGGAGTTTATTTTCAACCCCATGAAACAGCCTTAAGGGGGTAAAATTTAAAAACTAATGATTTATTTGGATGTTACAACTAACAGCAATCCTAACGCGGAGTCGCGTTCATCTGACTCTGGGGATTTCTTTTCAGCAAAACTCATCTAAACTTGGCGAGTACTATAAGCATACTTGTTTTGTTTTATTTCACTGTATTTCTCAATATCATTTTCCGCTTCCACCGAAAAATAATCAAACGCGAATATCTCGTAAACTAGAACCGGCCTCTTCTGTTTATAAAGGAAGTCAGGGAGACGAGGGTCAAAAAGTTTTAGAAAATTGTCGACGTAGTATATGGACGGCCCTTAACGAAAACAATAGTCTGGCATTACCATTTTCGGTCAATCCGTCCCAGAGTTCGTTGTTGGTTTTAGGTTTGTTCTCCGAACTGGATGCTGTAAGAAAAAAAAATTAACCAGATTAAAACTATCATAATATTAATGAGAAAGTCTTGAGAAAGAGCCCATGTACAATAAAGGCATACCATGTACAATAATTGTTACACGCTGTACCTGGTTGCTAAATCTTATTAGGCTTTCTGTTATAGTTTTTACTCCTTTTGGGAATAATCAGTTTTAATTCTTTTCTCATTTAAACTCGTGCTCAATTATGACTACTTTATTATTCGAATGACACCCAGAAGTGTAATTTGTTAAATTTTCATTATAAATTTCCTACACTGCCAAAGCGCGAGATGAATTAAAATATAATAGAAAATAATTACTGCAAAAAAGAACGGAAGTAGAAAAGAAGCGTAATAAAATTTATCGACCTCATACAATGTCTAAAAATGACAACTTGGACATTTTTTGACAGGCTCCAGGGGCTCTAGGATTCAAGGAGAATTTTAGCGATTTTTTTATTAATTGTACGATGCCTTTATATATGTTGCCGATTTCGATCCGAAAAAATAAATTAGTAATAAGAGATAGGAACAGAGTTTAACACTTAAAATATTATTTAAAACGATGGAATAATAAAATATATTTTCCGTCTGCCAACGAAATTCTGCCAAAAGAAATACAAATGTGTTTTAATAGTAAAAAATATGAACTAAAACTATATACTAGGGACATTTTTGATTATTATGCGGTATACAATTTGGTAAACATTTTTTCAATCAGGAAAACCTTGTAATTTGAAGTGATTATATTGTAAAAAATAATTCCTTTGTCTTTATTAAGAAATTTTATAAATTGTACGGTACCCTATCTGTTTCCTCCTTGCTGACGCAAATTTGCATTAGTAACAAGATATAGCAACAGAGTTAAAAACAAGTCGCCCTCTCAATAAGAAACCGTATTCTCCAACTTTGAACTCGGAAGCTGCCCCCTCCAAGATACCGTTTCACAGTATCGTGATTCATGACTAGTGGAGGACTAGTGGAGGGGGTACTTCAATTCGCAGAAATGTTTTCTCTCCAGTTTCTTACTGAGGGACTGACCTGTAATTAAAATGTTAATAAAAACGATTGAATAATACAATCTTTATAAATCATACGGTACCTATATTTTTTCCACGTTCCATCTGCGAACTCAATTCTGTAAGAAGAAATACAAATGTTTTTTAATAGTTAAATATATGAATTAAAACAATTTAATAGGGAAAATGTTTATCAATTATATGGTACGCAGTTTGGAAAAATTTCTTTATTTTAAAAGCTTGTAATCTGATGTGATTATATTGTAAAAATACATCCGTTGTCTTTGTTCAGCGGTAAAAGATTTCTTCTGCGCGCACTCGCTCGCCAACTGTTACCACACAGAGAATATAGGGGAAATAGAGAGAGTGTAAAAAAAGGTTTTGACGTTGAAAATCTCGGTTTAATTTAGCAATTTTTATGAAAAATGTTGTTTACGGAATACGATGGACGTATAAATATTATATTTTATCTTCTATAAACATTTTTAACCGATTTTTTCATGGTGATTCAAAATCCTTCATGTAAATTATCATAGAGCTTAGTGATTCTAAAAAAGGCGATGGAATTTGCTATTTTATTCCTCACAGGAATGCTTTATTTTGATAAAATGAAATGTCATCCTTTGAAGTATACAAGGGCTTCTGGAGACGCTGATTTTCAATCCAATTTAAAAATATTAAAATTCAAATGTGCGAATCCAAGAAAGGGGATCAAAATTGTAAAATTTAAACAAATCAGATTAAAAAATGCTACACGGGTGTTTTTGGGTCGCTCATTTCAACCCTGGACTGAAAATGTCAAAAGTTAAAATGGCGAACCTAATATGGCGTACTATGTACACGTAACGAAAAATATTTTTGTCGAAGATCACACGATTTGGAAACTTTTCGAACATTTATTTTAGTATTAACTTCTGCTATGAATTATTTATGAAGTGAGATCATTATTGTAACTTCCGCCACTATATTGATGTAAAACATAAAATATAGTATCTATGGGGCATTCCACACAATGTTTGCCACCAACATTTTTTCTCACATATATATTTTTTTCTTGTTTAAAACTTATAAATATTCGATACGTATGTTCTTATTTCAATATGACGCGCAAAGTTTTCGAGAAAAATTTTTTCAACATTTTGTGTTCATAAAAGAGCACCTTTTTCAATTCCTTATGTTGAAATGTTAAACAAAGATATGAAAATTCATACCAAAGATAAAATGTGAGCCTTTTCCTCAACTTTCGAATACAGCATACTGAAATCCACTTTAATTATTTATTGAATAATATAAATTAATTATTTATAAATAAATAGATTTGTTTTTCAGTTCGGACCCGTTTTTTTTTTTTATTTTTAAGAGTGGACTAAACGTTTTTCTTGATCTGGTAAAAATTCGGAGTTAGTAGTCAAGTATTTAATAAATTTTTGAAAAGCGGCTTGCGCGCACGAAGTGGACCGCAGCGCGACTCGCTCAGACTAGGATTCGACTGCCTACGCGATAAGTAAAACACAAATATCGACTTGCAAAATCGTCTATTTTATGATAAATAATTCAACATATTTTTAATTTATTGCTATTCAAAAATGTATTGCTTCGAAAGTATTTCACTACCCACTCCCAAATTGTTATCAGGTCAGGAAAAACGTTTAGTCAACTCATTAAAATAAAATAAAAAAAAAAAACAGGTCAAGATTGAAAAAAAAACGTTTTCGTTTATAAATATTGGATTTATAATATGAAAAATAATTGAATTGGATTCCGGTATACTTTATTCTAAAGTTGAGGAAAAGGCCCACAAGTTATCGTTCGTATGAATTTTCTTATCTTTGTTTAATATTGCAGTATAAACAATTGAAAAAAGGTACTATTTTATAAACAAAACATTTTGAAAAAAATTTTCTCGAAAATTTAGCATGTCACATTAAAACAAAAAATAGGTATGGAATATTTTTAAATGTGTTAAACAAGAGAAAAAAAATATTTTTCGTACTACATCCATAGTATTCGATAAACGAAAATTTTCACCGAAATAGCTGAATTCAACTTAAATTTTTAAGATCAAAAAATTGTAATCTTGACAATTTCTATATTGTTTCTATATTCGCTAAGAATTTATCTTTAATCAAAAAGGATCCTCCCTCTCGATTATTTCTATCAAAATTTCAGGTGCGTTTCGCTAACAACTCCATAATGGAATTTGAATATTTTCTTTATGCCATAATTTTCGGTTTTTTTTTTGGCACCGATGTCGATTTTTGGGCTTGTTTACTTTTCTCAAAAAACCGACTTTTGGGTGAAGGTGCTGGCCGCCAGCACCTCCACTGCATAAAATTGAAAGAATTAAAAAATTCAAACACGCCAGAATTTTTTTTTTGGCCCCTAAAAACTGTAAAAATTAATTTTGAAAAAAACAATCCGTATCTTTCAAGAACTGCCCTCAAAATAAAATATGCACTCAAAATTATTGTAGGCATATCAGAATTCTGGGCTTTTTTGGGCTCTTCTTTGGCTCCAATCTGGATTTTTGGGCTCTCTTCTTTTCTCAAAAAACCGGACTTTTTGGTGGAGGTGCTGGCTGACAGGACCTCAAATACATAAAATTTGAAAATTGAACAAAATTAACATCGCCAGAATTTATGGCTTTTGTGGGCTCTTCAAAAATGAAATATTAATTTTAAAAAAAAACCCCTATCTCCGAAATACTACCGTTAAAATAAAATATGCACTTAAACTGAAATTAAGCATATTAGAATTTTGGGCTTTTTTGGGCTCTTCTATGGTGCTCATGTCGATTTTTTGGCTTTTTTATTTTTTTCAAAAAAACAAAGTTTTGAGATGGAGGTTCTGCCGTAAAATAATTTACGCACCCAACGTTAATGTCACAATTTCCAAATATTGTGCTATTTTTGGGCTTCCAAAAACACTCACAAATTAATTCCAGAAATCAGCCCTAACCCTTAAAAAAATTCCAAAGAAAAATGCATGGAAAAAATATACTGTAGGTTTGAGCTTGTTTTGAAATCACTAAAAATAACAAGTTCTACTGTCCAAACACAACCCTGAATACTATCAGATACCCCTAACTAAAAATATAGATATTAAACAAACCTAAAAAAATATAAATAAATTATAATATAATAATATAATATAATAATTACCATAAAGACTTTTCTAACAAAATTTTTCATATCCTTATCTCCACAGTAACATGGAACAACACTTGGGAACTACCTTTATAAAACTTAAAGAACCAAGTCTCACTCTTCATAAACTAAAACCTCCAAAACAATCTCAAATTCAAACTAGCTACACCAAACAGCTTTCAAACACTATAGTTAAAAAATCTATCTCCAAAGCAATATTCCACCTGACCTATGAAATACTCACCTTATGAAAGTCTCACCTTCCTTGAATTTAAAAGGTCAAAATAATTTAAAAATAATCATGACTACCATAAGCAGCTTTCCAAGTGTTTAGTAGATATATCCACACACACACACAGTAATATTCCAAAACCCCTAGGAACTGTCCCTATCAAATTTAAAGAATCAAGTCTCCGCTGTCTTCAACTAAAATCGCCAAACAAAATTTTAATTAAAAATAATTACCAAATACAACTCTCTAAGTCTTTTTTTGATATACCTACAGTCATAGTAATATTCCGCAAACTTCAGAACTGCCTGTATCAAATTAACCGAATATAATCTCACCTGTCTTAATCTAAAACAGCCATAAAAATTTTTGAATATAATGAAAGAACCCATACAACTTTTCAAGACTCTAGTTAATATAATTTAAACTAAAATTTTAATTTTATGTGAAGACAACTGAGACTTGATTCGTTCAATTATATAGGGATAGCTCCTGCGGGTTGCGGAATATTACTGGTGGAATATATATATATATATATATATATATATATATATGGGGAATTTCATACCACATCGACCACTTTTGAACCCGACCACTTTCGATTTGGCTGAAGCTTTGTAATTATGTTCTACCCGACTAAAAATATTTCTCCGAAAATTTTCATATTTTTTCACCCGTCTCAAAAAAAGTTATGAATTTTTCAAAAAAATGGTTCTTTTTTTCAAATTGTAATAACTTTGTCAAAAATTGGTCGATCAATACGTTTTTTTGAATATTCGTAAGTAAATGCGCTTTTCAAAAAAAGTACAAAAAAATGTTTAAATAGTAAGCTTTATACAATTTTTGCGTTTTTTGAGAAAACCCGTTAATTTTTGGAAGTTCGCGATTTAATATTTTCAATAGTAATTAAACAAATAATTTATTTCATTTTCTTTGGCGTTTAAATATTTTACATTTTCTATTTTCATTCGAATTAAAAATTTTCGTAACATACAAACAACCATCTGTGTCTGAAATTACACTGTGTAATTTCTGAGTTCCCGTAATTGGTTTCTTTTTTAAAAATCGGTCATTCAAATCATTCGCAGCTTTATTGTAATCCCCTTCTAAGGAAAACCTGACCGTGGTATTTGGAAGGTTTTCCGGAGAAGAAGCTGAATCTAACAGTTCGTGAGGTGTCGTTATTTGGTCATCAACCGCTAGTTGGATATTTGCTCTCGCTGCTTGTCGTTTGATCGTGCCACCAATACCGTCACACGGACCTTTCCTATGGGCAGTCGCGAAAAAATGCCATATGGCAGGTATGTCAAAAATCACTTGCATGATAATATAAATTTACAAAGTTTTTGTAGTTTTTAAATAGTTGAGGAGCCCCATCCGAGAAATAATAAATCTTGTGAACACTTGTAGAAAAACTTCTCACAAAATCAGTAATTATTCCGATGAAAACATGAACAGCGACGGCATCATGATTATTACAATCTAGAATAATCACTAGACTTCTGTATTCAAGCTCGTTATTTACTTTGAAATAAATAACGAACGGAAAGATCGTTGCTTGATTATTGTTCCATTGAAAACCAGATATCGAATTTTGTACTATGAAAGCATAATTTTCAACAAAATCACATTTAATAAATTAATTTGGTTTTAATGATTCTTGTAATTCTTGCAAAAATTTAGCTTGTTCTTTAAATACGAATGAGTAAGGTAGAAGATTTTTCAACTCGTTACAAAAATCTTCAACAAATTCATCTGTTAGCTTAATAAAAGTTACCAAAAAATAATCAAGCAACGATTTTTTCGAATGTTATTTATTTCAAAGTAAATAACGAACTTGAGTAGAGAAGTCAAGTGATTATTTCAGATTGTAATAATCATGATGCCGTGGCTGTTCATGTTTTCATCGGAATGACTGATTTTGTGAAAAGTTTCCCTAAAAGTATTCACAAGATTTATTATTTCTCGGGTGGGGCTCCTCAGAAATTTAAAAACTACAAAAACTTTGTAAATTTATATTATCATGTAATTGATTTTGGCATACCTGCCGAATGGCATTTTCTCGCGACTGCCCATAGCAAAGGTCCGTGTGACGGTATTGGTGGCACTATCAAACGACAAGCAGCGAGAGCAAGTATCCAACTAGCGGTTGATGACCAAATAACGACACCTAATGAACTGTTCGGTTCGGCTTGTGCTCCGGAAAACCTTATAAATATCACGGTCAGGTTTTCCTCAGAAGAGGATTACAAAAAAGCTGTAAATGATTTGAATGGCCAATTTTTGAAAACAAAACCAATTACAGGAACTCAGCAATTACACAGTGTAATACCATAAACAGATGGTTGTTTATATCGTAAAAATTTCAAATTCGAAAGAATAAAGAATATGTAAAATATTTAAACGCCAAAGCAAATAAAATTAAATATTTGTTTAAATACTATTAAAAACATTAAATTTGAATCCTATTAAACGTAGAATCCTTATTATTAGTTTATGTTTAGACTATATATTAAGTAGGATATACCGAGAAATCATTTACTTTAATTTATTTTATTATCCAAACAAAATTTCTAGAAAAAAAATTAAAAAAAAAAATGATTAGCTAAAAAAAAATAGAAAAAAAGTTCGTCCCTCTCTGGGATTGGCAGGAATAACCGAAGAATTGATTGAAGTTTTTTTAAGAAAGTAAAAAAATGAATAAAAAATGGCGAACTTCAAAAAATTAATGGTTTTCTCAAAAAACAAAAAAATTATATATAGTTTACTATATAAAAATTGTTTTGTATTTTTTTGGGGAAAGGACATTTAATTACAAAGATTTTGAAAAAAAACGTCTGGATCGACCAATTTTTGATAAGGTTATGACAATTTGAAAAAGAGCCATTTTTTTTAGATTCCTAACTTTTTTTGAGGTCGGCAAAAAAATTAAAAATTTTTCTGAGAAATGTTTTTAGTCGGGTAGAACATAATTACAAAGTTTTAGCCAAATCGAAAGAGGTCGGGTTCAAAAGTGGTCGATTTAGTATGGAATGCCCCATATGTAAACTAGAGTGTTGAAGTGTTATCTGGTGTTAATTTTGTTAATTTTTTATTTTTTTCGCGGTTTTCAGTTGAAGACAGCTAAGACCAGATTCGATAAATGTAATGTGGGTAGTTCCTAGGGATTATGGAATATTACTGTGGAAATAGATTTATAAACTAGAATATCTGAAGGTTGTTTGAGATAGTTATTTTTAATTTGAACTTGCTTTGAAGGTTTTAGTTAATAAAGGGTGAGACTTGGTTCTTCAGGTTTCATAAGGGTAGTTCTCAAATGCTGTTGAATGTTACTGAGGAGATGAGTATATGAAAAATATTTTTGTAAAAGTCTTTTTCTAATTTATTTTTTTATTTTCTCTATGGGAAAGTGAATATAGTGTAGAGTCTTTGGAGGGTGAATATTATGATTCTTTTTCATTTGGAGATTTTTCGGCAGCATTTTGTAAACTCCCCAAAACTATTGAGTTTTGATTTATATTTTTCTAGTTTTGTTTAATATCTATATTTTTACTTATGGGTTTCGTACTTATTCCTTATATTAATCTTTGGGGAGGTTTTTTAAAGTTAGGGTTGATTTTTGGAAATAATTTGCGAGTGTGGAAGCCCAACAATAGAAAAATATTTGGAAATGCTTACATTTAGGCTACGTGCGTACATTATTGTAAGGGTAATTTTTAGGAGAGAGGGGTTGTTTTTTAAAAATTAATTTTTGCAGTTTTCAAGAGCATAAAAATAGCCCAAAATTCTAGCACTGTTCAGTTTCTTAATTTTTTTAATTTTCTGTAGTGGAGGTGTTAGCGGGCAACACCTCCATATAAATGTCGTTTTTTTAAGAAAACTAAAAGAGCCCAAAAATCGGCATCGGTGCCCAGAAAAAAACAACAAAAAAGCCCAAAATAAGGATTCATAAGGAAAATACCAAATTCCGTTGTGGAGGTGCTAATGGAACGCACCTAAAAATTTCTACGATTTCAAGACGATATTAATCAAAACCGCACGTTGCGGTCTGATGAGCGAGCACGCGCGCAGCCATACCTGTTGCAGCATAAATGTCGAATTTTGATTTCTATATGATAATATTTCAGGGAAAGATTGAATCCTGTTCTTTTAATTGATTTTCGAAAAATGCAAAAAAATATAATAGAATGGTTCCGAATGAAATTTCTCGCAATATATATCGCCCTCAAAATTATAAGCCATTAAAAAATAAATGCATTTCTACAATATAATATTTAGAGATGCCCCAAGCCCCATGAAGTTTTACACATATTTAAAAAAAACACGTTTTTGTAAATTTAATTCAGAATAATCAATATTAGGCGTATCGAATTGACCCTCAAAATATCTGTTTAGTGTTTGTTATAGAATGCGAGTTAAAAAAAATTACTTTTCGAATTTCACACATATATGTATGTTTTATATTTTAAAAATAGGATAGAGAAAAATGAGGTTTACCAAGTTTTTGGCTGTGTTATTTTTTGAGGTTTTTTTTAGTAAACATTGTTTCTAAGTAATAAAATATTACCTTATTTTGACAACTGAATGTTGGAATTAATTTTTTCTAATATTTATTATTTGTAATAAAATTATTTTAGAATAATGCTAGAAAGGTGTCATTTTTTCGAATTCTTCAATTCTGAATTATTGTGAGAAACAAATTATTTACGATAATGAACATTATGGTTTTAACAATTTATTATTATTTCAAATAATGTTCTCTGAATGATTGTAGAAACTTGCTGTTTTTTCCAAAAACAATTTAATTATTTGTTTACTTTCCATTTAGAAAGTAACAGTAATTGCTCAAATTGATCAAAAATAATTTTTCAACAAATTATTATTTTTCATAACTATCTTTTTCTCTAGTAATTCTAGATAGTTGTGGCTGTTTTTCTATTTTTTTATTATTTTTTTAATTATTACTTAGAGCGAGGTAATGAATAATGTAACTTAACAAAAATAAATGTTAAAAATTGTTTTTACGACATAATACCAAATTTCAGAAAAAACGTAACTTTATAGCAATTAATTTCAGTTTCAGTTCAGGTTCATTTTCTCGTTATCCCTGAAGAAGTGAACCGCAATGTTCACGAAAAAGTTGTGAACAATTAACTTCTTAAACAGTTATGTTTGTAAACTTGCATTAATTATTATCTTACTATCTGAAATTTGACAAAAAGTGAAACATTGCAGAGAAAACGTAGCTATCTATCATAAAGATAGGAGAAAATAGTTTGAAAAATAATAATTTGTTTAAACAATTATTTAAAAAATAAAAACATAAAATTTTGAATATTAGTCACAGAGAATATTGTAAAAAAATAAAAATAAATTGCTTAATCATTTTTTTTTGTTCATAAGTTAACAAATTAACAAGCCTTAATTTAAGATAATATCATTATACATAATAAATTTATTGAATAATTATTTTGCTAGACTCAATTTATTATTACCTCGCTCTAACTGAAAAGTTCAAAATTAGATGTTGAATTCGGAAAAACCTTTACTTTCTTACTTTTATCTAAGAGAAAATGACTAAATACAATCATCAACTATTTAAACATCTAACCTTTTGTGAAAAGCAGTATATTATTTCTAAGAAATAATTTGTGTTTAAAATAAGCAGAAAAAACCAAAATTAGCTCTAGAAACTCGCACAAGCCAATTTTTCAGTTCCGTATTTTTGGAGACCCTTTACAACAGACTTATGGGCGCCGTATTTAAAAACTAATTAATAATTTACGAAACCAAAACTTATTTTGCAGAGAAATGTTGAGGTTCAAGTCCATTCACATATGAGTGTCGATTCAGAAAAAAATTCACAAACACGTCTTTTTTCCTTACGAGGAATACATTTTAAGCCTCATGGGGCTTCCGAAGTCTCTAAATATAATTTTTTTAAATATATAATTTTTTACATTATGATTCATGAGAATGTAGTGTACTCTTCAAAATTGTTGATCTCTGGTTTTTAAAGTATCTGTACGTTTCGGCACTCATAGAGTTTGAAAACCGTAACATTTGGTCGGTGTCTGCCTGTCCGTATGTCTGTCTGTATGCCTGAATATATTGTTACCTGAATGTTGTTCCCACGCTAACGTTTAAAGGACCCAAAATAAGAAAAATTAGAAAAATTTTAAATTTTATTTCAAATTTTACCAATTTTTCTCAACGTTTCTTATACTAGGTGGATAGAAGAATTGCAAATGGTTAAAATGCAAATTTCGATACAAATTAGAAATATTATTCACTAGATATCAATTATATTTAGAAAGTATCTCACGTAAAGTTATAAATTAGAACAAAATTCAAAAAGTTGAAGCTATTTCGAATTTTGCAAATTAAAATTGATGAGTTTTAGACGTTTTTGTATAATTTTCTGCTAAACTACAAAAAGAATTAAAAATTGGCTAATGACATTTTTAGTCTCGATAAAAATTGAAACAGTTATATGCTTCTTAAAATTTTGAAAATTTGTAGATAAAAGAAAAAAAATCAGTGCAAATTTCTACTAGACATAAAATATGTATTTCAAAACATTTATCATAAAATTGGTTAATTAGACACAAATTATCGAGCGAGAAACGCGATTGTCGTAATAAGAATGTAATCGACAAAGTCGTAGATGCTTTGAGAACCTTCTTTAAAACCAAATATAAAAAAATTTCAGTAGTAATTTATGGCTGTAATTCTTCTAAATGTTATATCACAGTTTCGGATTCATTTTATAATATTTATTATATTTCAAAAGATGTAGTTAAAATATACGCATTGAATGTACGAAAATGAGTTTCAAGCACAAGAGCGTACCCGTGCGCTCTAGACGCGCTCAAACGTGGCGTGAAGCGCCACGCGCGCAACGCGCAATGAGCATGTGACCACACGGCGGGCATTTTTTTTTTAATTCGAACAATTTTGGGGGCGATATTCATGAAAATTTCTTTAAAAATTCGGAGGCATTAATGGACCACTCTGAAGTGGCTTTGCGGATTTATTTTCAGAAAAACATTTAAAAGTTTTAAAAAATGTTCACTACTTTCTGCTCTGACTTTCTACTCTGTATCACAAAGCTAGTGTTTTTCGGAAATACCAAATTTTCAGCAAATTCTATCCTAGAGATAACTGCTACACGATTTTCCAAATTTTATTCTGGAGCAATCTCAAACTAAAATTTTTTTTGTTTACACGGGTGATTTAAAGTAAAAGTCTTTCTTCCAAAGGAAAGTGAGAAGCCTGAAAAAGAAGCTTTTCTTTTCATTAAAAAATAAAGTGAAGACATGTTATTGGAACTGATTTTTTAACGATGACGCATAATTTACAATATTTTTATTTTGTAGCAATTAGTAAGATTTTTTCGGTAAATACATAATTACGCTGTAAAATGAAATATACGTGGAACTATGATAAGATATGTTTCGAATAATTAAATAGAAAAAGTCTTTCTTATCAGAGAAAAGAAGATTCGATTTAAATTTATTTTATGAAAAATGATGAATAATTTACACCCAGTGATTTGTATCAATTAGTGAGCCATTTGTTCAGTAAATAGACAATGACTTAGCAAGATGAAAATCACGCGGAATGATAATAACAGAAGTATGTTTAAAATGATTCAGAATATACAGTACACGAAAAAATAATGTTTGAATATAAAAGATATCGGGAATTAAGATAATGTAGCATATAATTGATTTGGAATGACATTATGATTTACTTACCAACATAATTAAGAAGTCGGAGGAAAAAGAGAAGCAGATTACAAATAATATTCTTCATTTCTGGACAGAAAGAAAACAGATATTTAAAAACGAAAGAAACTGCAACTGCAAAGAGCTGCCATAGTCTTCACTTGCATATATACCAGCCGTTATCTTTTTATTGACAAAAATTGTTATTCACGTTTAAGAAGTACAGTTCCCTCCCATTTATCGCTACTTCCGCTACTCGCTTTGACCCCACTACCTAATTTTCAAAAAATATTGAAATCCAATGTAACCTATTTAATAAGTTAGTTTCAATTTATGAACGGCTATCAATTTTAGACGAATACAAATTGAACCCGAATTGTTTTATATGGAAACACTTGAATGCCTTTCCAGTACAGAGACTCAATTTTTTAATTTTTGTAGGAATAAAGCTTGTAATATACCATAAGGATTTTAGGATTAGTATGTAAAATTAACATAACCTCCTAATGTTTTCTTCTAGTTGTTTTTTTTACTGTCAAATTTTGGCATTACCCGAGAAAAAATGCTTCGACTTGGTTGTGTCTTGAGTTCGGCTCCAAGACTTCGATGTCTGTCTGCGTCTTAAAACTGGGTCGAGACATAGGCCTTCGTCTTGCTTTTATAGCCAAGACAAGTAAAACGGCGTTTACTTGTCTTAAGTCAAGCCTTGTCTTGGCTAAGGCGACGTTTACTTGACACAAGATGAGCCTTGTCTTGGCTGAGATTATCGAACCTTTTTTGGCTCATGAATGAGATTAAAATTGATGAGTATAACATTTAAAAATTTTCTTCAAAAAAATACAAATCCTAACTTTCTAGAAGGATCTCCTAAGCCGTTAGAAATACGTAAAAATCGACTCCAGAGATAAGCTTATGTCTTCAAGGCATAAAAACATGTCTCCAAGACATAAATTGAATTCTGGCTCCATCTCAAAACTGAAACATGCTCAAGTCGAACTTTTCGACTTCAGCATGTCTTAATTGGGGGCAATTCAAGTCGAAGCATTTTTATTCGGGTACCTTTTTCTAATAGATTCGATTTTCTAAGCTAATCAAATATGAGGGTAAACCGCAAGAGGTGAAAGATTTTTTATGTGGTGTAGGAACTCACCTAACGCGAATCCCAGTCCCAGACATTTAAGTTGACGGAAGGAAGAATTGTGTCAAACCCTTATTTAATTTCCTTGAAACTATTCTAGTAGAGAGTGGCTTATATTTACACGCAAACGCTATCTACGGACTTAAAAACATTTTGATCCAAGATGTTGTAAAAGGGATGTACAATGCAAAAAACCGTTACATTTTTCGCTTAATTTGTATAGATCAAATTTATATATTTCGATTCAACGTAATTAAGCATCCGAATATAAGTCTTTATTCGTGAAAAAAGGTTTAGCTTGTATTGGGCCAATAGTCGGCACCAACAACTAGTCCATAGTTTAAGGGTTGCAGTGCAAAACTATATAACCAAAATGTTAACTAAAAAAAGTATTTCTGCATTCAAACAATATAAATACAATACACGTTTTATTAAAAATACTTTTTTTTTAAATCTTCTTTTTCCTATTGCCTAACCTTATGCCTCAGAAATGTGCAACTTTATTTTCTCTATTTATGATTTTCTGTGACTCTAATTATCGTAATAAATGGAAAAGAGCTAGTATTTTATTTGAATCTTTTTATTTGTTCAAATGGCAGGCAAATGAAAAAGAATTTTATCAAATTGGAACGCGAAGCCTCATTACTGTTTGTATCTCAATTTAAAAAAAAATGATTGTCATCGTAAACATTTCTTATTATTTTTCCTTCTCAGTAACCTTTTTCTGAAAACATTTTTACGCTCTTTTAAGTTTTTAAATATAGGAGAAAACTCGTTTTTCTATGAGCAAGCGCTTAAAATAATATGAAACGCTTTTGCAATGATTTTTTTCCTTCAAATGTAGAATTACCTTTTTAAAAATTATTATTGAATAGTTTGTTTACACAAAAATCGATATACTTTAATGTTTTGTATATACCTTTTAGCAAAAATTGACTGTTACAGTGCGATACTACCACACGAAATGTTATTTTTTCGAAGGGAATTTTTTTTTACATCCTCATCATTTATGATTTAGAAATTATTAGAATCGTTCGAAATATCACATCTGAGATAAATGAAAATGCTCAAAGGAAGAATTGTACATGTATTGGAAAACCTATCAGTTTTGATTTTTGTTTGTTTTATTTTTCGAACATACTATAAACACAAACATTAACTACTTGCATCGATATCAGACGTGGTTTGAAAACAACTAACCACGACATTCAAGAGGTGAGAACCCTCGATCCTTTTTTAATAGAACTTGTCATTTTTATTTTATTTATGGACAAAAGTCTGACAATCTCAAAAATTCAAATTTTGAACTAAAGGACGCAGAATACGAGGAAAAAGTTTTGAGGGACAATGACAGTCGCCAGAAATGGCTACCAAATTTTGTTTACCTATTTTTATCGTATTTGTAATTTTGGTTTCATTTATTAAAAATGCTATGAAAAACGACCAAATTTAAATTTTGAATCTGACGACGCAAAGCAAGAACAATTTTTTAAGGAGAATTAGAGTCAATAGGAACCGCTAGAAAGTTTTTTAAACCATTTTTTAATGGAGTTGTTATTTTGGTTTTATTTATGAAAAGAAGTGACAAAACAAAGAAAATTGAATTTTTTAACCAAACGAAGCGAAATGCATGGAAACCTTTTTTCAGGAATTTCTGCGTTTAAAAATTGCTACAGCATTTTATATAATGATTTTCATAATTAAAAATCAAATAAAAAAGCTATTGATTGTTTAAAAAAATAAAAAGCGAAGAAGCGTGAAGAGAACTAGAAACTAATGTAAATTTTTTTCTAAGTCTTATTCAAGCACTCCAAGTGCAAAAAATAAATATTCGAGTGCAAAGCATGAATTAACTCACTGTCTAACCCGAAGTACTAGATCTCTCAGAAGCGCGCCTAAGACGCGCTTGAACCTACAATCGGCGCAAATCACGGACGGTGAGATTATGCCAGCGTAGCGGTCATATTTTTTGGGTAAACATTTGATATTCATTTTTAACATCCCCTTATCTCGAGGGTCATTATTTTCCTTTCACGTTTTCCAATTTAAAGTTCCTATCACTTTGAGATTGAGAAATTCTATATTGCAATTCTCAGAACTGGACAATTTTTTGTAATCACATTTATTCAGCCACAAGTTGGAAACTCTTTATGCTAGAGGTGGACTTTTATTTTATCTTGAAATTGTAATTTTTATTATACAGAAACCTTTTTGCTCTCTCCTAATAAATTCCGATTTTGTTGTTTATCCAGCTCTGCACCGAACCCGTCAGCTTTTTTCGCCAAGTGAATGCGTCAAAATTAGAACAATTACATTTAAAGTTAGGCAATATTTCGAGAAATGTCTAAGTCATTGTGTCAGAATGATTGGTCAATTAGACATGTCATTCTATGATCGAAATAAAGAAAAACGCATTTCAAAGTTCGATCTGTTTTTTTTTCATTTGTTACAATTATTCGAAGATTACCTGTGAATTCTAAAAAAAATCTCAGAATCATTCTTGAAAACGTAATAGTTTCTAAACGATAATATTTATATTCGGAATTTTATTATTTCGTTCTGCGTGTGAATTCTTGCATTTTTGATTTATATAGAACAGAGAAACATAATTAAATAATAACAACATGGTGACTGTTTTTCTAAAATTCTGGTAAGTGTATTATATTAAAATTTTACATCTATACAAAATAATTTTTTAACATCTTTTACATCTTTTACGAGAGGAAATCAAAAATATTTTTTTAAGAACTTTCTGGTCCCAAAAATGTTTTGGCACGTCAAATGTTAGAATGCCTTTTTTAATAGTAGACATTTAAAAAAAATATTGAAAAATGTGGCCTTTTGTAGAAAATCTTCTTTTCATTTTTTTACAATTCGATGACAAAATAATCAAGATTTTAAAAGGGAGTTTTTTTCTATATTATTTTCAATTTTTCTCTCATAGGCTGTACAATATCAAAACAGACCAAGACTTATTTTTTGTATAAAATTTCTGGATATGTAGACATTTATCCTAATATTTTGTCACCTATAATTTATTTTGTGAAAATAAAAAAACCGATTTCTTCAAAATAAATTTTTTTAATTTAAAGCACTGATTTACCGCGAATGAATCTCGCGGGATATATGGTACCTATCACCAACTTTTTCAAAACAAATTATTATGTTAGATTTGGAAGAAAATCAAAGATTTTTAGACAAAGCAGCTGTCATTTAAATTTTTTTTTAAATTTATCTAGCTTAACGAAAAGAGCAAGAATTTGCACTGCGAATAAATTAAGAAAATTTCGAATAACAATACTTTTTCGTAAAATTTTGCATTTGAAAAAGTAACAGAATAGATTCTTAAATTTTGTTGTTGTTAATCTTTGATACCATCTAAATCTTTCGACTCTTTTGCCATTTGCTCGCACTACGCGCCATTATTTAATAACATCTTTATAAAGAATATATTTTTCAGAAGTCTACGCTTTGTTACAAGCCACAAAGACACAATTTTAAATTTATTTGCAATTATCTTTCTTCATAAATTTAATTTTACCGGAAAAAGTATAATTATTTTTGTTAGAATTTTCAATTCTTTTTCGATTAGCGAAAGGTGATTCACTAACGATTAGTAGGAAATTAATCATTCGAGTAGTCGAAATATTATCTAATGCAATTGTGAATAACGAATTGCTTACTAAAAAATATTTAGAATGGTACATAGTTTTGTAAAAATGTTTTAAACATGGAAAACTAATAAAAATATAAATGTTTATTAAAACGACGAGATGGTGTAACATTTTTAACTCAGTTGAAAGAATAAGATGGCCATATTCAGAAATGGTAAGCGTGACATAGTCTGTTTTCTTTTTGAAACTAACGCATTCATATTTGTATAGCTTTACTGATGAAATTTTATCAATTTTCTTAGCGGAAATTGGGAGTTTAATATTAGTAAAAATTGATTGATTATATAAGTCAAGATATCTTATTACCGGATTTGGACCGATCCGGGTCTCCACTTTCGATCAGGTAGGTCACAGAAACAAATTTCAGCTACACCTCCTGATAGTGACGTATCTCAAAATGTACAATGCCCTAAAATCTGACCGGTCGTTACAGGCTGGCCAGAGGAGAAGCATACGAGGGGGATGCGACCAGTTCCTATGCGACAGGTCCAACCGTATAACCTTAATTTAAGATATATAAAATATTTAAAAAAAGGTTCGAAATCGATTTTGTTGTAAATTCAAATAGTTGGAATGAAATTCAATGGAATATGATACCAACATTAATTTTATTTAAAAGAGATTTTGCCTGTATTTTTGTCAAAAATCGTCGCATTTCGCCTCTCTTGAGAACATTTTAGAATACGAAGTCTGAAATTTTTATATTTTAAGTAATTTTGAATTCAATAAACATAATTGTAAATCCGAGAAAAATATGAGTAGAAAATTTGATAAAATAACGTGATGTTATGACATTTTATAATCTGTCGAAGAAATTAGAAGGCCCTATTCTCAATTTGTAAACGAGATGTAGCCTGTTTCCCTTTTTGAAATGTTTAATTTTAATTGCTTGAAGAAAACTTAAAAACAATGATTTTTAACAATTACAATGAATGAATTAGCTACAAAAAGTAAATATGCATATTCAGGGTAATCATGTGCTACTTTAAAAAAAATCCTGTTTCCGATTTTCAAAAACTTTCATGGTCGTAAATTTTTCTACATTTCCATAAAAGATTACAGTTTTTCAATGGAGCATGGTTTCATTAGAAATATGTTGTTTAAACAGCTTTTAATAACTTTCAAGGTTTAATCAGGGGCGTAGCGAGCGTGTGTATTTTGTGGGATGAGTATTGTCATGAATGCCGACTCAATAAGTGGAATTTGCCGACTGTAAAGATATTACTGTAATGTATACACAATATAGGATTGTATGTATGTATCAATTGTTTAGAGTTGCAGATATTTTCCAAGAAAATTAACTTGCAAGTTAAGATTACAAAGAAATCGTCTAAACGTTCTAAGATTGTTACCAGAAATTTCAAAAAATTTAGGAGTATTCTGCGACAAGTACTTAACAAAAATCAATATGTTTTACTTAAATATAATGATTATTTTAATTAGTAGAGTTAAAAATTTAGAAAAAAAATATCTCGGCTGTGGACAGAAATTTTGAGCTGGATTCTGGCTTGAAAGAAGCTTTTCGATTCACCCATGTCATCTAAAAAGTTGTACGGGCAATAAAAACTATTAATGACTGAATCAAAAGCGACGGAATAATAATGATCTTAATGAATTTCAATACTGAAAAACTTGTATTGAAAAAACGTCATTTCATTACACTGCCCAATAGATTGAATCTCCTCTTCATTGTACCTGAGACTTTAATGTTCATCTTATTTAAATTTCTAATTAAACAAATGCTTTAACATTAATGACATATGATTATAAAACAACATCTTACTTAACATATTTGTTATATTCTTAAACAATCTTTATATTTTTAAACAGTTTTCTCTTTATAAAATCATAAAAATATATTATTTTATTTTAAAATAATTTTAGATTGTTTCAACAATCATTATCAGTTTGATCCTAAAATCATGAAAATATATCATTTTATTTTCAAGAATTTTTAGATTGTCCAAACAATCATTACGCTTTCGATTAATTTTTCTTCCCCTGAAAATCGTAAAAAAGTTATTATCTTTCGGGATAAATGATAAAAATTTGATGAGTACTAAGAGTAGAACCTGTTACTTAACATATTTGGTTATATTTAGCAATTTTTATTTGCCTAACAAATTTTTGCTTCCTAAAATCGTGAAAATATATTATTCTAATTGAATATAATTATCAACTCTTTAAACCATTAATATTAGTTTTGAACACTTATGTTTCCTCTGGAAATTGTGGAGAGGTTTTTTTCCTTTGGGATAAATGGCATGAATTTGATAAATACCAATGTAAGAGTTTAACTTCTTGCTGAATATTTTATGCTATTTTTTGAACCATTTTTCTTCCCAAAATCATGAAAATGTATTATTCTATTTCCAAATTATTTCCAATTGTTTAAAAAATAATTATTTGTTAAAAAAATTTTGTTCTTCTGCAAGTCGTGAATTTTGAAGAAAATAATTTAATTTTAAAGAAAATAGTATGATGTTAAACTAAAGTGGTAAATCTTCAAAATAGAAAATTATTTGTTATGAAAGAAGTTTAACTTTTAACTAAGTAGCTGAAATTTCATCAGAAAACATTGATTCCTAACTACGAATATAATAGTTGAGATTTTAATTTAAAAAATGTATCAATTTCGAATAAGAAAATTCAAATTTAACGAAAAGATGAATTCTCAACAAAAAATGTAACAACTCGTGTTTCAACTGAAAAAAACTGGATTTAAAAAACAGTTGAATTTAGCCAAAATAGGCAAATTTTCAGCAGTAGAGTGGAAATTTCAACCAAGAAAAATTTTCAAAAAAGGGACTTTTAAACAAATTGTTGGATTTTCAGACCAAAAAGGCAAAAACTCTAGAAAGTAATTAAATTTTCGACTCAAAAATATGACTTTTCAACCAAAATTTAACTTTGAATCAAATAGCTTATTTTTCTACAAAAATCGCAACATTTTAAACGAACATTGATGAATTTTTTAAAAATATTTAAACTTCGAAACTACAATTGTAAGATAAAATTGCTAATTTTCATATTTTCAGTCATTCAACAAAAAATGGTTCTTCACATTTATAATTTCCGTGTGCGTGAAATTGTCTAAATCTACTATGTACTTGAAGTTACGAACGCTCATATAAACGAAATTAAAGATTTTTTTTCAGAATTTTGTTTTACCCAAATCATTTAGGATAACAAAAAATGATATTCCATCGAAAGGAGTTTTCGAAATTTTTTTTTTGAGGGGTTAAATACAAATCACAAATCACCATTTATTAAAACATACCAAACATAATTTTGATTGTCGATATTTGAAAATACAAAGACGTCAAAAAATCTCTTATTTTACCTCTCTTATTAAAAAGGGAGTGAGAAAGTTCAACAAGACCCGTCAAACCCACCCATACTATACACACACCTAAAAGGTTAAATATGACAAGTTTGATTGTCGATATTTGAAAATATAAAAACATCAATAATTCTCTTTTTCTGTCACACTAATTATAGAGTGGATGAGAAAGTTCGGCAAGACTTCTGAAAAACACCCTTAATGTATCCACACCTAAAATGTTAAACATGACAAGTTTTATTGTCGATATTTGAAAATATAAAAACTTCAAAAATTCTCTGTTTTTATCTCAATAATTATAGAGCGGGTGAGAATGTTTGGCAAGACCCCTAAAAACCACCCTTAATATGTTCGCAGCTAAAATGTTAAAAACGACAATTTTGATTGTCGATATTTGAGGTAAAAGGTAAAAAAGAGAATTTTTGAAGTTTTTGTATTTTCAAATATCGACAATCAAACTTGTCATTTTTTAACATTTTAGGTATGGATATAGTAGGGATCCTTTTTATGGGTCTTGCCGAACTTTCTCACTCCCTTTATAATTAGAAAGGTAAAAAAAGAGAATTTTTGACGTTTTTGTATTTTCAAATATCCACAATCAAAATTGTCAATTTTAACATTTTATGTGCGGATATATCAATGGTATTTTTAGGGGTCCTGCGGAACATTCTCACATACTCTATAATTAGTGAGATAAAAAAGAGGATTTTTGACGTTTTTATATTTTTAAATAACGACATTGAAACTTGTCATTTTTAACCTTTTAGGTGTGGATATATTAAGGGTGGTTTTTAGGGGTCTTTCCGAACCTTCTCATCCTCTCTATAATTAGTGAGGTGAAAAAAAATTCCTGACGTTTTTGTATTTTCAAATATCGACAATCATACTTGTCATTTTTAACATTTTAGGGGTGGGTATAGTAGGGGTG
>NC_046664.1:39860781-39870487 GCF_010883055.1 Belonocnema kinseyi | reverse complement strand
ATATCGACAATCAAACGTGTCAATTTTAACATTTTGGGTGAGGACATATTAAGGGTGGTTTTCAGGGTCTTTCCGAACTTTCTTACCCACTCGACAATTAGTACGATAAAAAAAGAGAATTTTTGACGTTTTTGTATTTTCAAATATCGACAATCAAACCTGTCATTTTTAAAACAGTTTAAGTGTCGGTATAGTAAGGGTGGGTTTCAGGGGTCTTGCCGAACCTTCTCACCCTCTCTACAATTAGTGAGATAAAAAAACAGAATTTTTGACGTTTTTGTATTTTCAAATATCGAAAATCAAACGTGTCATTTGCAACATTTTATGTGCGGATATTTTAAGGGTGGTTTATAGGGGTCTTGCCGAACTTTCTCAACCACTCTACAATTAGTGAGATGAAAAAAGATAATTCTTGACCTTTTTGTATTTTCAAATATCGACAATTAAATTGGTCATTTTTAACATTTTAGGCGTGTGTATAGTAGGGGTTGTTTTTAGAGGTCCTGCCGTACTTTCTCTACCAATCTGTAATTAATGAGATAAAAAAAGAGAATTTTTGACGTTTTTGTATTTTCAAATATCGACAATCAAACTTTTCAATTTTAACATTTTAAATGAGGACATATTAAGGGTGGATTTTAGGGGTCTTGCCGAAAATTCTCGCCCACTCTTTAAGTAGTGAGATAAAAAAAGAGATTTTTTGACGTCTTTATATTTTCAAATATCGACAATCAAACTTGCATTAGGCAGGTCTAAATAATGGGTGATGTGTAAGGGTAGGTAACCCATTCAAAAAATTTTGATTTGACAATTCTTTCCGACAGAATATATTTTTTTGTCGTTCTAATTGATTTAGGCAAAAAAAATTGAACAATAATTTTTTTAAATTTCGTTCAAATGAATGAAACTTGAAATGAAACTTGAAGTACATAAATCTACTTCCAAAATCCCTCCCGTATATTACTTAAGATATTAAATCGGTTTTTTCTTTGGAAGAACTTTATTTTAAGTTACCTGTCAATGTTTTAATTTCCTAAAATAAAAGCTATACACAGTCTTAATGAATTATTTAAAAAGTTTAGAATTTTCAAGCATAGACTATGTGAAAATAGCGAATATTTAAAGTTTTTTACGAATCACTTATTTCACTGATACTAAGATTTCAAGTCTTGTAATAGCAATTATTTCAAAATTTTCCAAACTCATTTTTTTGGGGCTTTTAATGTATTAAAAAAATAGAAAAAAGAAATTTAAAAAAGTTATAAAAATTTTAATATTTGGTACAAAATGCGTTTTTTTGTGATGAATTAATTTTTTAAATTTAGAGTTCACATATTTTGATTGAAATTCTCGTTTTTTATACAAAATCAATCTCCTTAATAAGAACTCGTGCTTCTGGTTGAAAATTCAACTACTTTGTATAGAGCTTTAAACAGTTTCTTAAAAAATTTATCAGGTAAAATATTATGCAATTTTTTCTGAGAAATAATCATTTAAATTGAAAGTGGATCCTTTTTTGGTTGAAAATTCAATTACTTTGTTGAAAATTCAACTTCTTCCAAAATAATGTATGTTTTGTTGAATATTATTATTATTATTATTTTATTCAAAAATGCATCTCCATGGTTAAGCACTCAAATATTTTGTTAAAGATTCGTTTTTGTATTTCGTTTGTGAATTAATTATTTAAACTGAAAATGTATCTATTCAATTTTTCTTAAAAATGAAATTATTTAAATCATTTTTGGTACAATAATAAAAATAAATAAATTTTAGAAATGAATAGTCATTTGAAATTTTTATTTTTAGCCTAAAATAATGAAGAATTGAGTTTGCCTTTTATTATTCTAGAAAAAATGTCTTAGATCATGCAAAGCATTTTGTATATAATTTTAGATATAACTTCGAATGATTCTAAAGTCATGTAAAAATTAAAGCATTGGCAGAGATAACGTTGGATCGAAAAAATATTTATTACTAAGGATTTCCTATTGCATGTTGCAGTAGTATACATTTTCTTGAACATACTATGTGATATATAAAAAAGTGTATCACATTTTGGCCCTTTTTACATTTTGCAATTATTTTTTTGGAAATTAATATGAAAATTTAACATTTCACTTTTTTCATTTAATACATGAAATTGTTCGTAAATGGTTTAAAATTATTTCTTACTGGTATACAGTTCATATTGAAAAGCTTTTGCTACCCAGTAATACAATTAGTCTCTCCCAAACTATTGTAATTTTCATTTTTATATTATTCATCCAAATTCCGTGAATAACACCCTAAATTTAGTGAACGACACCGGTATTGATTTTGATTTTAAACGCATTTAGAAAGTTATTTGTAATAAATATTATGTAATTTAGTTGCTATAGAAAATAAAGATTTTTTTTTTGAAAAAATATGGGTATTTTTAAAGGAAAAGACGAACTTTTTCTTGAAAGAAATACATCCGATATTGTGTGGTCACGTTCATTTTATCAGTTCATGAATTTTTCAAATTCGTGCTGGGGTGCCGATGTCCTAGAAATAAAGAAAGAATATATACCTCATAGCAACATGGATATCAATAAAAAAAGCGTAAAATTCCCTAAAAACTTCCTTCTTTTGGGTCAATCGAGAATATATTAAACTCAAAGATAGTGTCCACTTAGATTAGGTAAAACATTTAGTTAGTTTTAGTTAAACATGTAGTTCCTTTATAGAAATTTCTGTAGGAATTTTCAGAGACGCGTAACTAAAGCTTTATGCAGAAACTGTTTCTAAATTTTTCGAAACTGTAACAGAAATCTCAGCAGCGGTAACTGTATGAAACTCCAGTCACGTGTATCACAAAATTATGGTGCAGTTTTAGGAATTTTCAGTTACTGTAACTGAAAATTCCAAGAGGTTAAAAAATTTGTTTTGGTTAATTATTTTAATGAAAAACATGAAGTCTATATTTGTCCTAAAATATAAATAGAAAGAAAATATAATTGAAGTTAAGAATAACTTCGTTCGTATATGATTTTACTTAAATTTTTATTTAAAAGACAACTGTATACTGCAAATTTATATTAAAATTAATGAACCAAACAATAATATCTATATACATTACATGTACAGAGAAATTTACTCACAAAATTTATACAAAAAATTTTATTTTATTCATTATAAATAACGTTCGTGTGTAATTTTTTTAAACAAAAATTAAATTTTCAACCAGAAAATATCATATTTCAACGAAACAGTTGAAATTTTAATAAAAAGGGCAACTCTTTGAGAGAAAAAAATGGTTTAATTTTCATAAAAAACGTCGCATTTTTATCCAAGAAAGGTGCCCTGTCTACTAAAATATATCGATTCTTAAATCAAAGACAAATAATACAAATAATAGTTGAATTTTTATCTAAAAAAGATTTCAGTTTCACTTTTCAGCATAAAAATATGAGTTTTAAATGAGAAAAAAATTGTCTATGGGAATAGTTGTATTTTTTACCCCAAAATATGAATTTTCAATAAAACAGTTTAGTTTTTAACAGAGAAGAAAAAGTACTTGAATACAAAATTCTTGAATTGTAAACCAAAACGTTGCATTTTCATCAAAGAAAGATGGAATTTATAGTAAAATCGATGACTTTTTTCAATAGAAAGAGAAATTTTCGAAAAATATTGCATTTTCAACCTAACAAGATTTTGTTTGACTTTCTAGCATAAGCTAAAAAGTCAATATGAGATATAAAAAATAAGTTAATTTTATATAAAACTAGTAGAATTTTTTAAACAAAAATTCAATTTTCTACCGGACAGGGTGTCTTTTCAACAAAATTGATGAATTTTCAAACAAGTAATAAAATTTATAAGTAAAAAGATAATATTATGGAGAAAGCCGCTGCAAACAAATAAGTATAAATACAAGGCAAACAAATCACTAACAAGGATATTATACCATGCGGTTACCGCAAAACTTTATTTTTAATTTTCTCTAATTTCCCACTGACCAATTTTTCATTTTCCCTGACCATATTAATATTCAAAGAGAAAAATCGTAAACTTGTAACATTTTTAAACTAGAATCTTTTGTAAACGAAATAAATTTATTTCCAATTAAAATGGAAAAAATTTCAAATTTATTTTAATTGACAGTTTTCCTAACCAATAAAATTCCCTGAATTTAAAAAAATTGCTATTAGCCAGGTTCGTTTTTACTGACCAGGTTTCTTCAGCGTGTGATGTTCCGACAAATTTTGTACAAGAGTACAGAGTAACCGCTTCTAAAGTTAAATAAAAATTTAGTAAATTGACTATAAAAGTTACGAAATTTCATTCTCAGCAACCTAATTTCGTAAATTTCAGTTACTTTAGTATCTTAAATGTATCAGAATTTTTCGAACATTTCAAACAGTGAACATTATTCTCGTAATGAGGTAGTACTTGGACAAAGTTTCTAAGTTCGACATTTTATGATTTTGGACCGATTGAGTATAATTTTATTATTTTTATATTAGAAAAAACATTTAGTTTGTTATAGAAATACATTAACTTACAGTATTGCATTTTTCGTCTGGTATCGAAAAAATGAATTTTCCTGAAATTCTTACGATACATTTGGAGGTCAAGTTTGTTGTTTTTCTCGCGTTTCTTATTATTTCAATATAATCACCGCTTGCAATTGAAAAACTTGTAAATTATTATGACCGCAACACAAACTCTATTTAATATTAACATTCCCGCACCTTTTAAGTTTAAAAATCGTTTAATCATCTAAACTAAATGTGAACTGTCACTGTTCCCGATTAGACTGTCGCCATTTTATTTCGCTGCTCCCATAATGCACCGGTGTACTTCCAACAAATCCTTTAGACACCTATTCTTTCTATCTCTTTTATATCTATAATTATTAGGGGTTTTACTATACGATGTCCCTGGTATATCGAAAATGGTCAAAGATACTCATTCTCGCTGATTCAGGGATATTTATAAATTCCTTCTTTCGTTTTAAGCTAAAAGTTTAGCTATAATAGGAAATAATATCCCTGCCTCAGCTCAATTTTTTAACGCGTACGTATGCCGTTCACGTGCTTTAAATGTACGATACAAATATTTCAAATATATTAAATCTACTCTAATTTAAAACTAATATTTATTTAATTATATTTTAAAATATAATCATCTAACCTCTGAAAGTAATACAAAATAAGAAATACCTTTCATTTAATTTTCAGAGGACTTTTAAATTAACGACATGGCTGATTTTTATGGTGTCAACATATCCGTCTGTAGTTGGTAACGAAGATTTTATTTACTGAATATAAATTCAGTAATTTTTTACTGAATAAATATTGAAATACAAATTACATGGATGAAAGAATATTTATGACTATACAATTACACAGAAAACCGCTGGTGTTAAATTTGTTGCAGATTAAATTTCATTGGTCTCCCAATGAGTATTTGAGAGAATTTTCAAGTCTCAAATGTAATCCTCTGGAAGTAGGTGCACACCTGGGCATCTAGGGGAAAGTATCATTTTGGGGACTTAATTTTGGCTCATGCAGAGTTGTGGAGTGCTGAACGGCGCTGTCAGCCACCTGAACACCTGTCAAAGCAACTATTCGCTTTGCGATATTCGACTAAATAATTATTAATAGGAACATTAATTGCAATCATATTTACCTCATTTTCAACTTTCTTTCATTTAACAGTGCGTACTAGTCACTTAGAATAAAATTAGAAGTTCCTAATGCAACCTCCAAATATCAGGTTATTCATGGCCGTCGAAATTTGAACTAAAGCCGGGATGTATAGAAAAAATCATTATCCGTCTACATATACAATAAGGTATTTTTACTTCAATCACTAGCTAACTTCACTTCGTATAAAGTGTTACCGCAAATAAAGCGCTCGATTTTAGAGATTTACTTCGAGCTGAAACAAAAAAACTTAATACGCATTTTTACACATAACAGAATTCTGCTAACAAAAAATTTCTTTACTTTAAAAATGGACTGTTTGTTACTAAATATTTGGATTAATTGTAAAATACTATAAAAATGTAAAGCAATTATTCAAAACAGCTCAATAGAATAGCAAATGTTTTAAAATGTATAAAATTTTTCGTAAACAAAAATGTGAATGAAAATGGTTTGGTCGGGTTTTGACAGCTATTTATCGTTTTCTTCGCACGTAATTGTGACAATTTATGGACGAAAAGAGTTTTATGGTTGTAGTAATTAAAATTAATAAATAATTTGTTATTCTACTAACAAATTTGTCGAACAATTTTCCATATCAGGTACTCAGTTTTTTTTTTAATTCACTGAGTAAGTGTCACGTGGGTGTCAAGTGATTCAGAGCTTTTAATAATTATTATTAATGTGAGGTGGGCATTATAGCATTATAACAATAAATTCTATATTACAGTAGCAAAACATAACCTATAAGGCTATAAGTTATCAAGTCAAATCTTTTGAGAATACGTACGTTCATACACGGATACCATAAAAAATTCACGCATTGAGATGTTTAGTCAATTATGATAAACAGTAATTTTAGGGCCATTGTTAAAAATAATACATCTATTTTCGGTAGATTTCTGCTATTGGCTTTTACGCACAGAAAAACGCGGGTGTTAAATTTGTTGCAACTCAAATTTCATCTGTCTCACAATGAGAATTTCATGGAATCTTCAGTTTTATATTTATTTCTATGAATGTAATAATATTGACGTTATTTTCAACTTTCTTCCATTTAACAGTGCGTACTATTTACTTAGATTAAAATTTTAACTTCCTAATGTAACTTCCAAAGGTTAGGTTAGTCATAGCCGTCGAAATTTAAATTAAAGCCGGCATGTATAGAAAAAGTAATGACCATCTGGTAGATATAAAATAACGTATTTTAACTTCAACCACCAGCTAACTTTAATTAGTTGAATGCAGAAAATCTAGAAGAAACTTCTTCGAACGCACAGGCATCAATTTCGATGTAGAAGGTCGCAACTTACTTCTTACATCCCGGCTTGGGTGGTTTGAATGTCATGCCGGATTGATTAACCCAAGAATTGGAAATTATACTACGCCACGTACAATTTTTATTTTAAGGCACTAATACTTACTGATAAATCGGAGGAAATTAAAGTTAGGTCATTATTATTGTAAATCACCTGATAATCAACATCTATTTCATCCAAATAATGCCCGACAAAATCATATTGACAGGTGACTGACAGTTTAAAGACAACACTTCACGTTTTTTTACATGACAAAAAACAGTCTCTGAATAATGAATTTCCTCTAGATTCTCATAATGTGTCTGTGCGGCTCAAATTTGTTGCAACTTAATTGAACATCGATTTTAGTGTACTTTGGAAGATCGGGGATTTTCTTTGCGAAAACCTACTTTGACATTTTCCTATAAATATTTTGCGACTCCTATTTTTGACGTGCACATAACCAAAACAAAATATCAACAAAGAAAACGATTTTTAAGAGTTGCTGACACATAAACTGACACCATGATGGAAAGTTCATATTTCAAGATTAAATTGAAATTATTAAGCAATATGCAATAAATATTTCAAGAGCGTTTTAAAAATTATAATTTTATAAACTATAAGATCCATTCATTGGAAAAATGATATCTTACTTTGGAAACAACCCTTTTTTAAAGGCATCTGACTTGGGTACATGTACGACTCGTAGGCACTCCCGACCATTCTCGAACTTTTTTTTTAGGTTAGGGTTAGTCGGGGGCGTGTGGAAAATTTAAAAAAGGTGGCAAAGATCAAGGTACCATCGAATTCAAAACGGTCACAACTGAGGAGCATTTAGGACTCGCAAGCACCCCCATATCATTTCACATGATTTCTATTGAAAATTGGCGCATCGAGACCCTTAATTTGCATAATTAATTCATATTCCGTTGACTTATTGCAATTAAAAATTAAAAAATTCTCTTAACTTTTTGCAAACAATCAGAAGGCGATAAGTGGAAAATGGAAACAGTCTATTTCGTGTTAGCAATTTATCAATATTGCCTTCTTATTGTTTCAAAAGGGTTAATAATTCTACACCATCGTATTGCTTCGTTTTATTTAACTTTTCCATTTTTCACGTTTTCATGTTAATAATTATTTAAAAATTATTATGTACGGTTCTAAATAAGTTTATACATTTTCATGAAGTAATTTGTTTTTTTTTCACCATTGAATTAGGAAATATTTTGACTAATCGAACTAGTAATTTTTTACTAATCTTTAGTGGCCCAGTTTACACTAATAACATTTGTGAAATTTATGTTGATTGATTGAAATTTATGTTGAATTTACATTGCAGTTCATCCTTATTCAAGGCAATTTATTTCTGCAAAGTTTGATATATCATTGTAATTTTCTATGGAAAACTATCAAAATGTGCAACCGTATGAAATTTAAAAAATAGTAAACGGAACTCTGTTGAAATGTAGCGCATACAGAGCCTCAAGGTGCTTAGTTAATTTGGATTGCATTGAATTCTCGTCATTCTCAGATTGTTTAAAATTACAATTTTTCTTACCTTTTTTCAAAACATCAGTAGGCAATATTTTTATAAACTGGAGGCAAGTTACCTCACGTTAACATTTTTACATTTTGACCTTCTTATTGTGTCAATAGAATAAAGAATGGCACACAATTGCGTCACTTTATAGGTCATAAAACAATATGTTTTCGAAATGATAAGTTGTTCTAGAACTTTTTAACCCACCGAAGATAAATTAAGAATATGTTATACGCTGCTCGCATAAAGTGAGAATATTTTTTTGGTAGATTAAAAAAGTTTTTACAGACGACGTTTATTTATTTAGTAGGCGACTATCTTAAATTCTATTAACTAAATGTTAGACCTTAGAGTTAGAGAAACAGAGAGAGAAGCAAAGTCAGCCGTGTTTTCAGCAAGACGGCATGGCGATTAGAGACAATCTGGAGTACCCTATAATTAAAAGGGTAAAACGCTTTCCCACAAAAAATGGTCATACCCTCATCTCGAAGGTAAAATTTAAAAACTACCCCTATCACATTTAACGAACAGAGTCCCACCCTTCATCAGCTAAAGCAGCGAATACAAACTCGAATTAGAAAAAACCACCCTAAAAAACTTTTAAATGCTCTAATTAATAAATATGTGTCCAAAGTAATATTCCGCATTAGCTATGAAATTCTCTTATCACCTGAGAACCTAATCTCACCTTCCATAATTTAATTCGGTAAAAAATACTTTAAATTTCATAAGTGCAGTCTCAGCTGTCTTCAACTAAAACGGTAACAAACTACCCCTATCACATTTAACGAACCAAGTCTCACCTTTATTAGATATATTTATCTTTCTGTGTGTAATAATTATATTTAATTAGAAATATTTTCAACCGTTTCAATTAAAGCAAGGTGAGGTTTTCTTCTTTCAATGTGGTAAGGATAGTTCCAAGGGGTTGTGGAATATTATTGTAAGGGTAAATGTATCTAATAAAGTCCTGGAAATCTGTGTGTAATGATTATATTTAATTAGAAATACTTTTTACTGTTTTAATTAATGGAAGGCAAGACTCACTTCTTTAAATGTGATGGGGGTAGTTCCTAGGGGTTGTGGGATGTTACTGTGAGGGTAGATATATTTACTAAAGTCCTGGAAGTCTGCGTGTGATGATTATATTTAATTAGAAATATTTTTTACTGTTTTAATTGATA
>NC_046664.1:39823293-39860681 GCF_010883055.1 Belonocnema kinseyi | reverse complement strand
CCAAATATTTTTAACTGTTTCAATTGATGGAAGGTGAGACTTGCTTCTTTAAAAGTGATAGGGGTAGTTCGTACAGTTTTTGGAATCTTGCAATGATTTGGAATATTACTTTGGAAATAGATTTATTAACTAGAGTATTTGAAATTTGTTTGGCGTGCTTATTTTTAATTTGAGTTTATTTTGGCGCTTTTAGCTGATGGAGGGTGGGACTTGGTTCACTAAATATGATAGGGGTAGTTTTTAAATGTTGTTTAAGTTTACCTAGACCTGAGGATATGAAAATATAATTTATTATCTTTGGTTAGCACAAAATTAGCTCAGACCTGCGGTATATGTTTTCTCGCACATATTCCACATTTTTTCTTTAGGTATTCCTTTCCATATTTTTTAAGGGTTCGGATTAATTCTTCGAAATAATTTATAAGTATTTGGGGAAGGCCAAAAATAACATGAAATTCGGATTTGAGACCTTAAAAAAACCCAAAATTCTATTGCTGTTGATTGAAATTGTTTTAATTTGCTGTAGTGAAGGTATTGGCGCACAGCACCTCCAACCAAAAAGTTCGTTCTTTTTTTAGAAACGTATAAGAGCCCAAAAATCGGTATTGGTGCCTCAGAAGAGCCGAAAGAAGCTCAAATTCTAAAATGCTTACATTTAACTAAGGTTCATATTTAATTTTAAGGGTAGTTTATAGAACATAGGGGGTGTTTCTTTAAATTTAATTTTTGGATTTTCGAAAAGCCCAAAAAACCCAAAATTATGGAGCTGTTTGTTTTTTTCAATTTTTCAAATTTACTGTACTGGAGGTGCTACCGGTCAGCACCTCGACCTAAAAGTTTGGATTTTTAAGAAAAATAAGAGAGCCCAAAAATCAATATTGTTGTCCAAGAAAATCCCAAAATAAGATTAATATTCTGATAATACATTCAGTTTAGGTGCATATTTAATTTCAAGAGTAGTTTTTAGAAGACAGGGGTTCTTTTTCAAATTTAATTTCTGGCGCTGTTGATTTTTTCAGTTTCACAAATTTTTTGTACTGGAGGTGCTGGTGGCCAGAACCTGCACCCAAAAGTCGGTTTTCTGAAAAAACTAAAAGAGCCCAAAAATCAGAATCGGTGAAAAAAAAACCCCAAAAAGAGTCCAAAATTATAGCGCATAAAAATACTGAAGTTCCTTTGTGGAGGTGCTACCGGAACGCACCTCCTGCTACCGCTGAAAGAGCTGGCATACCAGCCCTTTCAGCGGACAAACTGACTCTCTTATTTCCAAACCGTTTCTTTTCTAATATCTCGAATCTCCGCTAACCCGTTTCATTCTAGGATGAAAGTAAAAATGGAAAGCAACCGATCAGCAGCTACATCATTCTACCTTCCTCGCCACCTTTCCTCCAGATCACTCTTCCCCCACTATCTCTTTCTATCTTATGTGATAGACATATCAGTCCCTGCTTCCGCCTTTAACAACATCTCTCCTCTCGCTTACTCGGTATCACAAGTTACCTTCGCATATTCTTGTACTTCACTACCATAGATAGTTCTACCTCACTCTGCCTTAGCAGGCAGAAATCAATTGTCCTAGAAGATTTTTCTCCTTGATGCTACCACCAAGTACCTTAATATTTAAAAAGCGTATTTAGTGGCGGTTCAATTCGTGTGGCTAGAAAAGCAATTTTCTCGTGATGGATATCACAAATTCACGACACTAAAAAGACTAACCCGGCAAATGTAACACTTCGCAATGGTGCCAGATACTCATAAAAAGAAACAACCACAGGGAAGAACCATATCCACACGCAACCATCCTATCCCCACTTCCGGAAGTGACATAAATATCTGGTGACGCCCCCTTCAAACAATAGAACAAAGCTGGGAGATGAAAATATCAACTTAACCATTTCACTATCCAGCCCACTGACGGACACAAGTATCATTTCTAAAACTAGCACTACGGCATCCACTCTTTTCGCCTAGAAAAATACACAAAACATGAAACAATGAACCTTTACCAACCGCACCCTATATCTACCTTCTTACCAAACAACCCAGTTTATAACCAGGCACGAATATTTCCTACTTTTGCCGAACCAACCATCCCTCCTAACAATCCTACGTCATTTCTGACGTTTGCATCAAGGTAACTCAACCCTGCACCTTCAAACTTCACTAGCCTACCCTATTCTACCAACAAGAAAGATTTCCGTTTTATCCCCCCCCCCCATATTTTAATACATGACATGTGCCAAATAATCAGCGCACTAAAAACAGCAGCACCCCCCTCCCCCGCCGGAATTTTCCGAAATAAGTCACGATGATCCAGAAGCCTTTCTACAAGAATGTGGGACATACTTCCGCGAAACAATCACCCAAGACAATCATTGGACATGGATTGCCGGTAGATCAATGTCCGGGGATGTTGCCAAATGGCCCTCAAAATATGCCAGTTAAGTGGTGCAGAACAATCTTCGCATCTCCCGCAACTCAACGAAGCAAGAAATAAAGAGGCATGGCAATATTTCTGCAGAAGAAATACTCACTGGCTAAATGCCTTCTGTCAAATAATACGGATGCCGAATTGGTCAGCGTAGTATTTAAGACACTTCGCGCCTTCATAAGACGCGTTACTCGCGCAGCTACGACCAGAAGCTTCACAAAATTAATGGGCAGCGCCACATAAGCAGAATCGGACCAAGCCGAAATGAATCTGGAAAAGAAAAGTAGCGAAGATATAAAAAAATCTACCGACACAGCAGCTAATGCATCACTTGCTACAGGATATGACAGTTTTCCGGGCTGCCAGTACTGCCCAGGGAGCCAATACCACCGTCATTGCCCGGTATTGGTAAACACGAATTCGGAAAACTGGAGAAGGTTTGGCTGAGCCCAACAGGATTCCTGGAAATCCTAAAGAACCGCGGAAACCCAAGAGCTCGCCGACAACAACACGACCAACGAATAATAACCGCCGCCCGCGATACAAAAAATCTACCCCACCTCTGGACTTACGTCAAAAGGAAGGAACTGGAAGCCGTAGCAGACTACAGTTCTGCTTACAATATCATTAAGGCTGATTTCCCTACCCTTAAACAAATCCATAGGATTCGTCCAAGTCTACGCGAAGCTGACCTAGCTGCCAAAGGTGTCACCCTCAAACTCCGAGGAATAATCGACATTAACGTTGAAATAAATCACAGGTCCTACCCTGAGTCCTTCTTGGTCGCAGATAAATGAGACGAACAACTAATCCTAGGTAGAACCTTGCTAAAAGAAGATCACGTTGTCCACGGAAACCATTCTGATTGTCTCTATATCGGTGCGTAAGAAAGACAATAAGTGTTTACTATCCCCGACACTCTTAGAGTTTCCATTCGCCAATTAAATTTACATAATATCGCATTTACATGCAGCGGCATATTCAAAATAAATATAAGTTTTTGGTGGCAACATTTTCTCCCAAAACCAATTTAGTGACACTTTTTTGATACACATTTTATAAGCTATCAAAAATAAAGAAAAAATAAACAGAAAGAAGAAAATAAAGAAAAAATAAAGATATTCTATCGCAAAATTTTGTAAGAAATATTTTAATGTTTTAATTATTTTAAAACGCGATTTACGTAAAAATTAAAAGTTACATTTTATTTAATATTAAAAAAAAATTAATTGAAAATTATATATTACTTATTATCCTATTATATCAAACTTCTTTAAATTTTTATTAAGTATCAATATACGATAATCGTATACATTTGAAATCATACTTATCTACCTCCTTTAAGTAGTCTCAGGTCAACTTGGACTCAAGTTTGCTTACTGCTGGGGGTGGACTTTTCATGGAATTTTTGTGTTACAGGTGCATCTAGATTTTCTATATATTATACGAATTGCTTAAAATTAAATCTGTATATTAATAGCAATTTTCATTACAATTTAAGCTCAAAGCTCATGTAGGAAAATATCTACTATAATTGAAGTAAAAACAACTTGATGGTATTTGCGCATGATTTAGACCAAAGCAATATTTATTTTAATGAGTGGGATATGTTTTGTTCCAAATATTAAAACATTAAATGAGGAAAAACGGGTTGTTAAGCCTATAAAACATTTGTGTGACACATACAAACTTATGTATGTATCACTTGTGGATGAGACTCTGACCTTTGACCTTGACCCTGATCTGGCGGCCGATTGAAGGTCAAAACCGCTCGGATCTGGTAATTGAGGTTAATTTTGAGCGTTAACGAGAAACATTACCCAAGGATTTTTGGAAGCCGCTGAGGCTACTTGAGCGCTAAGTTTACTTGAATATCAAATTTTTTTTAATGAAAAGCTTTATTTTATTACCGGCAATCGAAATGAAGGGCAATCGTACAATTAAATGTGTATTTAGGTCATAAATCGAATTGGAAGATAAAGGTCACTTTAAAGTCATTTAAGCTTATACGAATTCTGCATACCATTAAGAAGGGAAGCTGTCCAATCTTTTTCATAACGACCAAAGTTATTAAGTTCAACAAGGCACATGCAGCGAAAACAAGAGCATTTTGTTCACTCGAAATGAATGATCGTCTTTTGAGTTTATAATGATCTGATTCGGGATCATATATGAAGTCAAACAAACATGGCTGACGTTCATGACGTCGTTATGACGCAGAAGCCAAAAATTTGCGGTCATTTTGTTTAGTGTGACAAATGAACCAAAAAAATAAGATCAAATTGATCCAAATGGACGAATCATTATAATCTCGAGAATCAAATTATCGTTATAGGAAAATGCTCTGGAACAAAATTGATCCTTTTTTTTTACTGTGCCATCGTTTTCTAGTTTTGTACACACGCGTCCAACGCATGACGACTGCTGCGATCGTTTTCTGTTTGGTGCATACGCGAAAAGCGAATGCCACAGCTCTACTCCATCAGTAGCACTTTTCATGAACTCTGACCCCAGCCCCATGATAACTGAATCTAAAAACCCCCTGAGTATTTTTTTACGCATTTTCTGATAAAAATTATGGCGTATTTTTGTCTTTCTGAGCGGAAATGGATTACTTTATTAATGATAGATGATTAGAGAATTTGAGTGAGGACTTATGATGATGTTCGACTAGCATTTAATTAAACTTTTCCAAACAGGTACGGTTTAAGGCCAAAGTCAACAGCTTCAAAAACTGTACATTTTGAAGAGAATTGTACGACCAAGGACCTTGCGAAATCTATTCAGACAAAATCTACGACAGCTGAAGAAAAACAATTTCAAATTGCACAAGCTTTCCCTGAAAAGCTGCATCATACTTTACGTAGAGTAAGTGATGAATATGACATATCTCATGAAGCAGTTCGAAGTATTTTAAAAGTCATGAAGTTTCATCCCTTCCAAATCTATTTCGTACAGGAACTTAATGAAAACGATCTAGACCGTCGGAATGAATTTTGTGATACAATGATGATTACAACCGACAAAATTCCTAATTTTGTGCATCCTTTTTGGATGTTAGAGAGTCATACGCAATACCCACAAAGCGTTAATTTTCGGGCTGTTATCTTTAATGATACATTTATAGTTTCTTTTTTCATTGATGACAATCTCAATGCCGAGGCGTATAAAAATCTTGTCAGAAATTAAATTTTACTCAGAATAGGAGAAGTATCAGGAGACAATTTTGATGAAGAGGTATGATCGAGTGGCAAGCAAACTCACCCGATCTAACGCTTCTTGTAAGACGTTTTTCTGTTGTTTGAATAAAGACGAAAATAATATTTTTATCAAGTTGAAAAGGACACAGCGATATAAACAAAAGAAAAATGTCTTACGTAATATAAGGACGATCCCTTACCAAGAAGTTCAAGGTTGGCAGTTCTGAAACTTGCTCGAAAGTTCAGCAATCGAGTCGTGAGAGGCAATAGGACTCACGCTAATCAAGCAACCCGAAACATGAGAGACAAAGGAACTCACGCTAATCAAACACCCCAAAGGGAACACAATTTACTGCATGCACGTCGTGGTTCTTGGGTAATGCTAAATGTAAATCAAACTTTTGTAAAAAAAAGTGTGTTACATCTTGATCAAATCCTGCCGTGAATATGTACACGTCTTTGTTCAACTGACTGAAGAATTTAAAAACACAGGTTTCCATTAAATAGTAATTGACCTTAAAAAGACAGCGTAAGTCATTGTTAAGATCGTGTTGAACGTCACTACTGCATGTGCATTGTTGAACTTCATAACTTTGGTCGTTACGAAAAATTTTTGCAAGCTTCTCTTCCCAAAGATAAGCAGACCTCGCACAACCTTAAATGACATTAAACTGACCTACATCGTCAAATTCGATGTATGGCCTAAATACATATTTTATTGTACGATTTCCCTTAATTGCGATCTTCTTCAAACGCCCGCCAGGTCAGGGCCAAGGTCAAAGTTAAGACTCTCATCACGGCCTTATACTTACATAAGTTTGTCCGCTAAGGAATATTTTCCAATAATGCTGTTTTTATCGCTATCAAAACATTGTTTGAGTTAATACGACCTTATGGCGACCTTTAAGGTCATCCGAAACATATGACCTACATGCATATTGAAATGTAAAATTTTCCGTTATTTCAATTTTCTGTGTCAACAGAGCTGGGCTGTATTTCACAAAAATTGTATTTGAGGAATCTGAAATACAAACGACATTCAAATAAAATACATTTGAAATACCTCACGAGGAAAATACAATTAGCTGACGTAGTTCAAATACAACTACAAAATGCATACCAATATTTTGAAATATTATTTGAAATCCATGTTAGAATTGTATTATGTAGTTGAGATATTTTGTGTATTTTCTTGAAAATACTTTCTAATATTAGCGTATAAAAATTAGATTAAAAATCCACAGATTGTATAATAAGGATAGAAATTTTATGTTCAAAAAAAGAGAGTAGGGAGAAAGAGAGAGGAGAGAATGACGAAAGAATACCGCCCTCCTCATGAGAGGAGGGGTGGTAAGTGGGACTTGGAGAGGGGTGGAGAGAGAGAAAAGCAAAAATTAATTTGAGGGGGGGGGTTACATATATGCGTTCATATATGCGCAGCACAGTTCTACGATGCGCATGGTTGCGCAGTTGAGTTCTGCATTGCGCATAACTGCGAAATAGAGCTATGTGATGTACATGGCTGCACAGTAGAGTTATGTGATGCATCGACCCCACTTTTATGTTTTCTTACGATCCGGAGGGGAATCGTCGGTTAAGCTAATCCAACAGGTGGAGCCATGAAAAGTAGGTCTGTCTTTTCCATTGAAACGAACTTTTCTAACTTTTGTCTTCTCTATTTGTTTATTAAAAATTTTTCTACTCAAAGCATGGAAAAACTGAAATTTTGTACATAACCATTTTTTACGTTTTGATAACTGATCAGGAAAACTTTATACTGTCATAAATTAATGTTTAGGGACTCATAAATTTAATATCGGTAAAATTTGTTGGTGCTAAAAGTGCTTCACATTAATGTAGAAATAACATTTAATAATAAAAACAATTGAAAAGTTTATAATAACTATTGTTATAAACAATTCTTGTGGCAAAATATCCAATTGTAAGGTTTTATCAAAATTTTTATTTTCTTTAATCACTACAATGGCTTCGGATATTCCTTAAAAATGTATCTTTGATCATATTTAGTGGAATATAACAACTTACATGTTTATAAATACTTTACATAAAAAATGTCCCAATGTTGGCAGTTTCACTTGGGAAAAGTCGGGTTTTCAATCGTAATAGATTGGAAATGAATCATAACACTGCATGCTAAGATTCACTCAACACAAAATCTTTTGACAATAACTCACCGACTTGGCCTTCAAAGAAAATTTAAATTTGATAAAACCTTAAGTTTAAATATTTTGTCAAAATAATTTTTAATAGCAGTGGTTATTGTTAACTCTTCTAATATTTTTGTGGCTAGCAGTCATTCTTCAATAGCTTAAAACATTTTCAGTGCAAAAAAAAAAATTCTATGCGAAAGGGCAATCATTTCAAATTTGTTTATCTAATTTGTTTACAAAATTTTTAATTGTTATATTTTATAAAATATCATAAAATATTTATTATTTTAAGGAATACCTGAAGTCGTTCTCGCCATGGAAGGAAATTATAATTTGAAAAATCTCAAATTCTAATATTTTGATACAAAAATTGTTTATCACAGTGGTTCTTATAAAATTTTAGATTATTTTTGTTATCAAATGTCATTCCTACATTAATGGGAAGCACTTTTAGCAAAAAAAAATTTTTCACCGATAATAATACTTTGTTCATACTTTGACTGGAAAAATTATTAATAAAAAAATAGAGAAGACAGCATTTCGGAGAGTCAAGATCTATAGAATTTAATGAATTTTAATTTAAAACAGAAAAAGTAAAAATCGCAAGAAAATTGAAAGCAAAAAATGTATAAATGTATATATGATGTTTGGTTCAATTTAAATAAATTTATACATTATATCAAATAATGTTAAATCCATTTTCTCATTTATCATTTGTGTCACTGACTTTTTACCGAATGATTCCCTATAATATGAGCAAAATAAATAATATAATAATATAATATGAGCAAAAGAAGTCACGAAAATATAAAGTTCGAACTGCTTTCCAAATGCACCTCAAAATTAAACTTTATTCATATTAAACTACATATTTTCATGACTTTTTCTTTTTTTGAAATAATAAGTAATAGCTACTCTTATTTTTTCATATATTCTTTTTTGTTTATTTGCAAACAGCATCAAGTTTTTAATTATTTTTGCTTTTTCTTAATGCAATTCAATAAAAAAGACAGACCTACTTTTTATGGCTCCATCTGTTGGCTTAGTTTGACCGATATTTCCCCTCCGGATCGTAAGGAAACTACTTCTTTTTACACATACACGGTCGGGGCGCGTTAGAGTCATGGGGTATGCAAGGATGCGCAGTATAATTCTACTGTGTGCATGTATGCGCAGTAGAGCTCTTATGTATGCATGGGTGCGCAGTAGAGTCTGTGAGAGACATGACTGCGCGGTAGAGTTATACGAAACACATATATGTGCAGAAGGGTTCTGTGTCGCGCATATCTGCGCAGAAGAGTGTCGTGGTGAACTTGGATGTGCAGTAGATTTATGCGAGAGATATGCCTGTGCAGTAGAGTTATGTGATGAGCATAACTGCAGTAGAGTTCTGTGATGATCGTGACTGAGCAGTAAATTTATGTGACAATCATGAATGCGCAGTAGAGTAATGTTATATAAATGGCTGCGCAGTTGATTTCTGGGATGCTCCTAGCTGCGCAATAGAGTTAGCCACGTTTAGGGCTGTGTATTAGATCCCTGTAATGTTTAGGTCTGATAAGTGGATTCCTATAATGCACAGTTCGGCGCATTAGAATCATACAATGCGTATGACTGTGCATAAGAGCCATGCGATTCGAATGACTGCGCATATGTGTACTTCCCAGAGCTGCACAGTAAAGGTATATAATTCGTAGGTCTGTCTAGTAGAGATGTTTTATGCGCAGTGATGTGCAATAAAGATGTATAATGTGCAAAGGTGCGCAGTAAATTATGCATAACTTGGATTACAATGTGGTTTTTTTCAAAATGTTGAAAATTTATATTACATGACAGGGATCATTAAAAAGAATTTTTAAAGACTATGTTCTGTGTACTCTATATATTTAAATAGTGTCAAAAATATATAGCTTTACATACTGAAGTACTATTTTATAAAATTCTATGCATCACGTCGTGTAGAATTAGTTATTTCATGTTTATTGGAATGAAATACAATATTTCTGCACACAGATGGCCACACAATAATACTAAATTAGCGCGAAAAAAATTTTTTTTATAACTTCGAAAAAAGTGATTTTTTTCCGTGAGTGTATTCAGATATTCGTTTTTATTTTAGAAAAGATATTCAATAAAATAAGAAATTGAACATTTCTTATAACTATTCCATTAGAAATCTGAACAGTTTCTAAAATATTAAAAATAATATCTAAACACATTTTTGGTGAAAACTTGCTTTCATTTGAGTTATTAAAAAACAAAATGTGAACAAAAATAATGTAGAAAACAAATGAAATTAAAAAAAAAAATAAATCAGATATGAGCAATGCTACAACAGTTAAAATAATTTGTGTTTCTCACAAAATTTTAATTTGCATACTAATATTTAATGACTTGAAATAAATTTTAAAGTATTAAAAGTCACGTGATTTATAGACGTCCCCTAACAACAATGTAAGCTTTTTGAATTCTACTAGATGAAATAACACTAGAGCCTGAAAACTATATAACGGCAATTAAATATTTTTACAATAATTCAACCCAGTTTATGCTGAAAAAAATAAAAAATAGCTCTAGGCGACTAGAGCCTGAAAATATTTTAAGGCCAATTATGATAAAATAATGAATAAAATTTACATAAGAAATTGTAATCTTATAAATGAGAGATCTAACAACGAGTCTTATTGGCTTTAGCTAAAACTTTCATCTGAAACATGTAAGGCGTTAGGGCATTTCACTTAGGCAAGTTCAGCATAGTTGCGTAAGAAAATAACCGCTCCACTTGTGGTGAAGAAGGAAGTGGCGTATTATACTTTTAAAAAAGTTTTTCAATCGAAGGGTACTCGTTCAGAACATCTAAAGTTTGCCTTTTTTCATTAAATATATATCGTAGAACTTCTAATTTTACAGTATGAGCTAATACTAGAGCCTTTCGACTTGGTCGTCCTCTCTTTGCTGCAGTTGGACGATAACTAATATTTACTGGTCCCTTACTAAGCTCGTAGAAGTCATCATCTATGATTTCATCATTGAAGCTGCAGTCTATGTCCTCAACTTCTTCTTTCGCTACTTTCAGAAGCAAATTTTTCACTCTCTCGTGGATTGAAATGGGCTCTATGCAAGCTAGCCAACGAGCTTTGACCCTCGGAAGATCCATTTAAAGCGTTGTTGAATTGACTCTAGCAGTTCATGTTATTAAAAATGTCTACTGCGCAGTTTTATGTTCCATGTATACCAAATAAGCAGTCCTTAATATCATGTGTCTATTGCGCAGCCATAGTTACACATATGTCTCTTTTGCGCAGTCTAGTGTTTAGCAGATCTCTAGTGTGTATTCCTACATATTTTACGCCGATAATGCGCAGCATTACGCTATTAAAACTACAAAATTCTACTGCTTACCCTGACATTACATGAATCTCTACCGCGTAGCCTTGAACACTGAAATACTCTACTACGCACCCTAATTTACCACGAAAGTATATTGCGCTGTTTTGCGTTTAATAAATAGATACTGCTTATTTCCACGTCCCATAAATACATACTGCCCATCCATACATATCTTAGATAAGTACCATGCAGTCTATGGTATTAAAACATTCTACTGCGCTGTTTTATTTCCCATATATAACTCCTGCTCACATATATGCCTAATGAATGTCTACTGCGCAGTCTTGAAGATCGTCGCAGTCTCACTTACCATATGTAGACATTGCGCAGTTCTGAATACTGCAAGGCACTACTGCGCATTATTATGCGGAACAGTGTACGCAGTAGCGCTTATAGGCTCTACTTCGCTTCCTAATTCATTAAAAAGTATACTACGCAGTTGCATGTTCTATAGATGCCTTTTGCGCAGGTCCATGTCCCAGATATATACACTGCGCATCCATACCTATAATAGATATTTTATTTGCTGATATATATATATATATAGCGTATGTCTTTTGTACACCCCTACCTGAAGTAGGTCTTTACTGCGCACACTAACTATTTCAAAGGTCTACTGCGCAGTCATGTTATTTGTATTACAGAACTCTACTGCGCAACAATGTGCATCATAGAACTGTACTACGCAGCCATGTGTATCTCAGAACTCCAATGCGCATTCATAAACATCACACAACTCTACTGCACAATCATGTACAACACAGAACTCTGCTGTGTATGTATACGTATCACATAACTCTACTGCGCAGTCATGTACATCACATAACTCTATTGCGCAGACATGCGTATCGCATAACTCTAATGTGCATCATACTGTACCGCATCATGGTTCTGTGCAGCGATACGCGCCGTATTTTGAGTTTTAGCCCCCCCCCCCCAATTTATTTTCGCTCTTCTCTCTCCCAACCCCTCTGCAAGTCCGACCTACTGCCCCTCCTCTCAAGGCCATCAAAATTCTCCCCTCTCTCGTTTTCTCTACACTCTACACTATAAGGATTTTTAATCTAATTTTTATATGCTGATATATTAGAAAGCATTTTCAAGAAAATACAGAAAATATCTCAAATGCATAATACAATTCTAAAATGTATTTAAAATAATATTTCAAAATACTGGTATGTATTTTGTAGTTGTATTTGAACTACATTAGCTGAATTTTATTTTCCCGGTGATGTATTTCAACTACATAGTGCTGAAATACATGTATTTCAGCAATGTAGTAGGTATTTTGTGCCCAGCTCTGGGTGTCAAAAAGGGGTGTTTCCATTTTTTCTAAGTTGACCTTCAAAAAATCATGAAGGTCATCCTGGAGGTCAAAAATAAAGTCACCATTGATGTAGTTATTCCTTGAACAAAAAATAGAGTATTTGCAAGGAGTGGCAACACTAATATCATGATGTTTTACATAAATATCTAGGTACTCACAAAAAATAAAACCGGTTCTTATTAATTTTATTAAATATACGAGTATAGTAATTAATTGTATTAATTGTTCTAATATTAATTAATATTAATCGTCAAATTGTATTAAATGTATAATAATGCGTTGTTACATAAAAAATGATTAGAAAAATATTGACAAATTTACTGTGAAAAATCTGTTCAAAATTTACTTATATTTACTTTTTATAAAATGCTTAAATCAGATTTAAATTACAGCTCTAGACAAGAAAGTCAATTTTTGACCAACTGTGTGGTGCCCAGGTAGAGTGTGCAGTGAAGTCAAAAAAGTAGTGTAGAGCGAACAAAGGATTGTCTACAAAAAAATTAATATTTCCCCATGAAATATGACTTTTTAACAAGAAAATTAATTTTTTATCAAATATTTACATTTTCTACAAAAACATTAATTTTGTACCAAAAGGGACGAATTTCAACAAAATACAGTAAACCCCCAATACTGTCAGGTTTTGAAACTAGTGGTGGTGGGGAACAAACCAGATTGAGTTCCGCTCCGCAGGCAAACGCTTTTGTTCGTTCACACCGAAGTGACTATCGCACACTACCTGGAGCGGAACCTTCCTTTTTTTACCTGCAGCGCAGCTTCACTTGTCGCAAGAACTGTGTTAGGGAGCCCGAGTTTTTCACAATTAATGAGCCCTTTAAATATGTACAGCGATTATTTCATTGCTTATAATTGTAATAAAGTTAATAATGCGAATATAAATAAATATTACGATTCATATTAATTAAAATTTTTAATAAAATTATAATAAAATTCATAACTTATAATATATTTTTTTGTAGAATTTATTATTGTTTTAACCGATAATAAGTTGAGAAAATTCAGTTATTGGTAACAAATTTTATGCTTTGTCTTAATAAAAAATGCATATTTTTCATATTATTATATTTTACTGACAACGTTGGAAAATACAAAATGACATTTTATTATATTACAACATTTTTATTCCATTCAACGTTATGTTATAAAGAAAGTGAAATAATTTCATTGGAATGAAATGAATATGTGTCAACAAGACTTGATTGTGTCAGAATTTTATTACACCCAACTCCCTAGTTAGGTACTTTTCTCGTTAGGTTGTGAAGCATGCCACAATTTGATGCACGATTTACTTTTGGGACCATTATTAATTAAATTATTTTCCCAGCTAATTGTTGAAATCATTGAAAAATATAGAGCATACAGCGCCAAAGAAATTATTAAAAATTTTTTGACGATGACAAATAATAATTATATTAATTAAATAATGTAAATTATTTATCATTATCATTGTTGATGATACTGATACAATACAAGTAACAAAATCATATGAATCATAAACACATTAAATATTTTCTTTACAACATTTTTATACAGAATTAAAATTACTATACCATCACTACAAATGAAGAGTATATTTTCATATCTTATCAAAAGATGTATGGTAGGATGGGGTAAAAATACAAAAATTGTAAAACACAGAAAATGGATACTCCTGAAAACATGCTGCGCGTTGTTAGAAAAAAAGCCTCTGAGAAGTATTTAAAAGTAATCAGAAATTACATGTTGTAAGAGTAAGTCCGTTTTTATTAAAATTAAAAAAAATAGGTATTGCATATGACTTGTATTTTGTAGGCAAAAAATTCTATTTAGACTATACAACTGTTTAAAATAGCACTTAACACTAAAATCGAAAATTCTTAGGAAATCTAAGGTTAAGATTTTTTTTTTCAAAACCTAAGGAAATTATGGCTTGCCATTCGAAAAAAAGCTGACACAAAAAATAATTGATACAGATAATCTTAATTTAAGATAAAGGCACACTCCTACAAACAAACGCTGACAGTGTTTCAACTCCTGATGTAAAAACATTTTAAAAGAAGAAAAGTAAAAACACAAAGTCTAAGCTTTACTTTGAGATATTTTGTATTTTCTAGTAGGTCGAGTTAAGCCGCTGCAAATTCTCAAAATTATTCAAAAACGAGTTCTTTGTACACTTTGACCTCAAGTTTTTCAAAGCCCTAACGTCATAAGCAATTTCTGAGACCGGATTCATATTCAGCGTCGCAAAATATATAGGAAATGAATATTCACTTTATATTTTGAATTTTTAACAAAATAGCTAGATTCTTATTTCGAGAGGTGCATTTAAAACCCAGAAGTTAACTAAACTCAAATAAACAGATACCTTCTCTACAAAAAGGATGAAGTTTTACGAAAAAATTTATTTTTAACCAAGAATGAGACGAATATTTAACATATCACAATTTTCAAACAATGAGATAAATCTTGAACAACAAAAAATACATTTTTATTATAGCAGTTCAACTTTCAACCAGGTAGTACAGTTTTTCACCAAAAATATCAATTTTAACAAAATTGTTGCAATTGAGTAAAACTTTCTAACCAAATGATAGAACTTTTAACCAAACAAGATAAATGCTGAACCAAAAATGTAATAATCGACCTTTAATCAGAAAAAATGAACTTAACCGAAAATAGATGGATTTTATCAATAAGGTTTAATAATTCAGTTCACAATTAAGGACAAAATAAAAGAGTAAAAATTCTAAAATATGAAATTTGAAAGTGGTTTTCAAACATATTAAGTTTATATTAAACTGCGACAGTGCAAAGCAGCTGATCTTTCGTAAAATTCGAAAACTTTGTTTAAACTTATCACCAGGAAACGAGCGAAACGATATCTGAATCCATGAAGTTACTTCTCATGCCCCCTGTCACTGTTACCAACTATATTTGATGATTTGATTCCTTTAGAATTAAACCGAAGGCCCTATACCAAAGCCACCGAACGCGTCCTCGGGTTGCAGATAGAGGGTCGCTGTACCAAGGGTTTCTGCTGAATATGGTCACAAAAATGAATTGGAAGTCGCGAACAATTATCCAGGGATGGTCCCGAAGGAATTAACCCCCAAGCTAAGCTGTGAAAACCATGCTAAAAGCTGAATGGCACCTGGGTGAGGTGTCTAGAACGGTGGTTCTGGGATATCGGACAAACTCTCAAAGTACGCAGCCTTATCTTTGCATGCGGGGCTCTACAGGGATGGACGAACCAGTTTCCCTAGCCTCTTGTGGGAACAACAATGACAGCACCAAACAAAATTGAAGTAAGTGTGGTTCAAAACAACAGATTGCGCACGGGTCCTGACAATGGGTCGGCGAACAATGCCGACCACTCTGGAGCTGGGGAAGCAAATGAAGATGGATTCAATGCGATGGATCGGCGGAACCTTTAGGTAGACGGAGCAACTAAATAGTGACTTGCTAGAGTGCTACGATGCGAGTGTGGCCCCTGAACGAGGTCACATGGCAGGACTGAATGCTCTGTGGTGCGGGAAATACCCGAAGCTATCGCACTTTTCGCATCAACGTCTGCGAAATCATGCTAAAGTACTACAATAAAGGGGCTATTTAAGCGGAACGCCTACTATACCACAGACAGAACAAGCCGGCAAAAGAGAAAGAGAGGCGACATTTTTCCGAAGAATCTGACCTCTGCACCATCAATTGTTGTGTGTATAATGCAGTAAAAGATTTGGCCGATGCGAACCGTAGAACAAAACCAACGGTTGATCATAAGACCAAAAGACAAATGCATCAACTCGCCATAAAGATAGACTGAGCAAGGCAGTACGCCTCACGCATTTAGTGTGTGATTGACTACATCACATTTGGCAGAAATTTTACCGCCACGGTTCGAAAGTTCACGCGCGAATTCCGGACCCGATATCGCACACTTAACAAGTCAAAGCTGCTGACCATCAGGCAGCATATTGTTGAAAGAATACGGATACTATCTGACGCTAAGAGAAGTCTACAGCGGAGAGAGAGGTGGGTCAGAGAAAATCAACAGTTTCTCTCTGACCCATCTCGACTCTTTCAATACTCTTCAGTTACTGTCGACCACCCGCCCAAACCAGAGGAAGTCGAAGTATTTTCGATGAAAGTCTACGAAGTTTAGCATAGACTGGACGAAGATTCAGATAACATGATAGCTTCAACGAACTGTGTAGTGTACTCTTAGCATCTGATAAAGAATGCCCACCCATCACTATCGAGGAGATGAAAAAAGTATTAAGAGGGATAAAGAACTATTCCGGCCCGGGACCAGATAGTATCAAGACCTTCTGTTGGAAAAAGTTTCCTTTAATCTATCAGAATTTGGCCCGTATTTTCACCTCATATTTAAAGTCGAAAGAACAAATTCCGGAGTGGTTGGTGGAAGGGCGCACAATACTCCTGCCGAACATAGACACCTTAGCTGGCCCCAATAATTACACGCCAATAACTTGCCTGAACATGCTGTATAAGATATTCACAACTATCCTAAATGATAGGATTGTTCGGGGAATTGAACCTGTGTGGCAAGAAATGTATGAACAACGTGGCTCAAAGAGAGGAGTAGCAGGATGTCGGGAGAACTTGCTCATCGATTGAAGTGTCTGCAAATATGCAGCACACTACCAGCGTGACCTATTGATGGCCTGACTCTACATCTCAAGCCGTCAAGGTGGTCGCGAAATATTTTATTTCGAATGTCTTTACAACAGGATCATTCTGGGTACAGCACATAGGGTCGCATATGGAAGAGACCCTCTTCTTAAAATGGCCAGCAAGCATGAAGAAGTGGGCAAAGGATCGTTTCTGTACAAAGCAGCGAAGGAGTCTGCTGAAACACTCGGACTTAACTTCAGTATTAGGGGTGAGAAAAATGCATCATAATCTTATCTACCTCGAGTACTCATTCCTGAAAACCCGGATTAAGAAAGCGCAAGAGAAAAACTTACATGAACAGCTCCTCGATAAGAGGATGCACGGCATCTTCCACAGAAATGTGGAGGATCAGTCAATGTCGTGTGAGCTAACTTCCCAGTGGGCACACAAGTGCTAAACTTGTCCTATGTACGTGTTTCGGCGGACGTCTTAAGGACGTCCTGAGGACCTTTTAAAGACATGAAAAAATCCAAAGGGTGTCTTGAAGACGCAAATCATATGACATAGAGATACATTCTAAGGACGTCTTTAGGACGTCCTGGTGCCAACTGGGTTTTTCTTTCCTTAAACCACCCGGATTGAAATCTGGCACGGAGGGTTTCATTTCGGCATGCCAAGATGGTGTCTTTTCCACCTTAACATACCGCCACCACATTTCGAGCCAAGACATTCTCGATGATAGCTGCAGGGTGTGCCATGCAGACCCCGAGCATTTGGTACAAATACTATCTAATTGTCCAACTCATTCGCGAACAACCTAAATCCAGAGGCACAATGCGGCACTAAGAGTACTTTATTACCATCTCTGTCACTCTTAAGACATCAACCTTAATATCGCTCCTCTAAATGTTCCTAGGGAAATCGAGTCAATTGTCGAGAATAAGAAGTGCCGCATATACTGGAACTTTATATTCTCCACTATTATTTCTTTTGCACACTCGAGGCCTGACATGGTTCTCCTTGACTTAGAGGAGCGAACTATATTCGTTATCGAATTTTCAGCGCCAGCTGAAAAAAAATGACAGCCAAGGAGAATGAAAAGAAAGAGAGGTATATAGACCTCATAAGGGAGTTGCGATGATTGCACGCAGAATATTCTGTCAAACTAATCGTCCTTATCATCGGCGCTCTTGGAGGTGCCAAGCTTTCGCTGGTTAGTAGCCTGAAAAACATCCCTGCGTGTGAACAATATGCTAAAACACTTGCCGGAAAAATACAGAAGGCGGTCGTCCTTGGGACGCTCCGTGTCCTCAGGGTACACGAGACTTTTGCCTGATGGTTGTATTGATTCCGTCACTGACTGTAACCCCCTATCTCACGGACGTGAGACGTGGTTGTGGCTGAAATTTTACAGCAATTTCGCTGGGATCGGGTTCAGTTTTTCAGATGAGCACCGGCGAAATCCTGCGGTTGTCCTTGTGACAAACATTTAATTATATAGAGAAAGAGTTATAAAAAATCGAATTTATATTCTTTAGTTCAATAACCATTTATTTACACATCTAGCTACAATTTATATTGTTACATTAATTGCAACGCTGCCGATTTTTTAATAACATGATTGAAACACAGTGCAATGCATGTAGCGATTTTTCATGATTAATTAATTGTGTTAATTTTTTCCGTCTGAAGCAGAAGCTGGTAGATGATAATTAGGAACACGCTTCGGTGAGATGAATTAGTTCATCCCACAATCCTGAATTTCTTGTGGATTCATTCCCGGAAGGCGATGAGGTTATAAGCAGAAAGTATGACAAGTATGCAAATCGAGTGAGAAACAGATCAGCAACCAACCATCACCGACCATCAGACATCTCCAGAACAATCAAAGCAGTCGCAAGAGAGCAAGTAATCAAGTAAGCAAGTAAGAAATTAAGAAAAACAAGCAATAGATAGAAGGCAATCTTCTGCAGATATCACTATAAAGTACTATGAACCACCGGAAAAGGAAAATGTGTTTCGTCCTGGACTTACTCACTTTGGACTCATCAGTAAGGCATTGTGAGTCAGACCATGCCTTAGACACGAAACCAATTCTGAAAAAATCACCTGTCCAGGACATGCAATTCACCCGGAAGAATCTGAGGTTTCAACAATGGTTGAATCTTCCAAGAATGACACGTTGCTTAAATATCAAAGGCACAGATCCTACTATCAGTTCAAAATTATGCGGTGCTGCTTTGTAAAAAATACATTGAGAAACAATTATGACCGGATATTGGACGTTGGGTGAAAGATCTAACAAGCCAGGTGTACGATTTTCGTCGGATGCATAACTACCTGCATGCCGACGCGTGGAAGTTTCGACGATGAGGACGAAGACAATCGGATACCATCTTTTCCGCACGTAGCTTTATTCACATGATTGTACATGATTCTGAGATACATATCTGAATATGTAACAAGAGGCTGAAACAGGGTTTAATAATTGAAATATTAATTAAAATTATGAAGTATGAACACAATTATTAGGTAACCAAATTTTGCTCATTTTCAGCCTGCTAACTTAATTCCGCAGGCTGCAATACAAATCTATTTTAATAATTAAACATAGGAATAAGAACGATTCAATAGGGCAATTTTTTGTTAATTATACTGTATACTAATTGAGAAATTCCTTAATTTAGGAAAATCTTGTAATTTTAGGTGATTACATTACAAAAATTAGGTCCGCTGTCATTCCTGAGCGATTTTTTTTCTTTATGTTCGTGAAAAATTTTTTTCTATGATCAGCATTGCCTGACTTCATGCTCGAGGGTAGTTGAAAGCAAAAAAGTATGGCAATTTTAAGTTAATTTTTATGAACAAATTAACTTAACAAACAGCCTACACTATGAATTCTTCGTTCAAAAGGTAAATTTTTGTATAAGAATTACTTGCTTTCATCCATATAATAATACTCGATTATAAAAATTTGTCATCCGATATTTTTTATTATTTTTATAAACAAATGATAAAGACAAATACCTAGTGTGAACATTTAAAGGCAAAAATAAATAGTTTTTTTCTCTTAGTTATGTTCCCAATGATTTTTAGTGATGAAATATTATCAACCGATATTTTTCATTAATTTGATAAACAAATCTCAGAAACAAATGCCCAGTGTGTACATTTAAAAACAGAAAGAAATAGTTTTTTCTCCTAATTTTTCCTAAATGATGTCGCCAGAGATGTTTGATGATGGAAAATTATCATACGATATTTTTTGGTTATTTTGTAAAAAAATTATATAATCCAACCTGTAAGTTGTGCATTTAGAGGACGAAAAAAATACTTTTTTTGAAAAGTGAAAAAAAAGTGAAAAGTGAAATATAATTGAAAAATTATCGAAAAAACTGCAATCTGCTAGCATTGTTCTAAAAGAATATTATGACAAATAATAATTAATTGAAAATTAGTTTTGAGATTCGAAAAAGCCAAGACTTTCTAACTTTATTATAAAAGAATAGTTTATAAAAAACAATAATAAATTGTTTTAGAAATGTAGGGTAGGGTGCAGCGGGATGAGCATAGGGGGTAATATGAGTCACTCAATTCTCTCGTAGGTTATCGCTTATTTTGTAAATGTTTTTTGTATTAATATCAGGAAAAACAGTATCTACCTTCTTCTTTTTTGAAAGTTTTTCGCTTAATGTTAAATAAATCTGGAAAAAACAAAAAGAACGAAATTATTTTGCATTTGTTCAGAAATTACAAGAATCAAACAAAATCACATATTAGATATTTTTTCAATGGTTATTTAGAATGAGGGGGGATGAGCCACCTCTTCCTGTGCATTAACCTAACCTCTTAGTGTAGCAGTCAGTTGGTTAGGAATCAATGTTTCATATTATCAGATTGTGTAGACTGTTAATTATGATGCAAACGTATAAAAAAACAATGTTGTCGACAAAAATGCTAAGGAAAAGTATGACAGCAGCACATTTATAGATATAATAAAATAATATGAGTTTCTGTCAACCAGAAGAGAGAGCACTGTCTTTCTGTTGTATTTCTTAAATAACTTTGCTCGAAAACTTGGAAAATGCTATAAACATAAGAAAGACATTGTTGTGGGTTAAAAGTACGGCAGACGTTTAAAAAACGTTTCCATACCCCAATATATATGAAATTCAGTGTCGTGCAGTAATTGTGCTAGACCAGTTTAGTATTTATGAGTTTACAGATTGTAGAATTTCTCTTTTACTGAAACAATGTACACGATTGAGTCGAAAAATTTCTATATTTATTTCTGAAATATAATTATCGAATGATATGTAGATATAAATCGTTTTTCTATTTACTTTTTGTAGTGCTAGTTACGGTCGTGCTTAGGATTAAAGGTTGCATCATTTGGAAGTTAAATACTTTAAATTTTCCGTTCAATTTTGAAAAGATATGTATAAGATATGTTTTCATTTTTATATACTCTCACTTAACAAGACTGTTAATTACAAATAATATAAAAATCATGTAATTAAGTCACCAATCTCGCCCTAATACCTGGCTCATCCCGCCCCAAACATGATGCAATATAAGCCAAACGCACCAGTTCTTTATTTTCGTTTCTAATTCCGCATATACTTTTTTAGTTACTTTCATCTTGGCAAAATTTTAATTAAAAATGTTTTTATAATATATATATATATATATAACGTTTTACTCTCAAGCAATGAATTAGTAGATTTTAAATACTGACGTGAAAAGGACAACTATTCTCATATCCCCACCCTACCTAATAATTACGACATCTTCAAACTCAGACAGCCCTTAGTCTGGAAGATGTATTTATTTGGTTCTCTTACCTAAATGTTTAAATCACAAATTTTTTTAAACTTGAAAAAAGAAAATTTATTCTTCTTATAAATAGTAGACATTACAATTTTATGTATTGGAAACAATTAAAATTTAATCAAAAAGCACAAACAATCATAATTAGCGCCAGAAACTCGCGAAACGCAATTTTTTACTTGTGGAGTTTATTTACGACCCTATGAAACATCCTTATTTGGGTGAAATTTAAAAACTAAATATTCATTCGGATGCTTCAGCTGATTGCATTACCAACGCGGACTCGTCTCCATTCGAATCTGGGGATTTCTTTTCAAAAAAATGCATCAAAACTTAACGAGTGCCATAAGCATACTTGTTATATCTTCTTTCGAACATGAAATATGTCTACTTCCTGTTACTATGTGGATATACGTATAGTCTCAATAAATTCACAATAGGTCTTAATTTCATTTCCCGCTTACACCCAAAAATAATCCTTTTGGCCCTAAGTTAGAAAAACGCAAATATCTCTCAAACTAGAATCGCTTTCTTTTGTTCACAAAGAAATTCGGGTGGGGAGGGGTTTAAAAATTATTCAAAAATTGTTATCTAAAGATGATAATTATAATAATTCTTTGTTAATATTTGACCAGTTATCAACAAAGAATTACGTTAATTATCATCTTTAAATATAAATTACACCCTGGTCAAAACCATAACATCTTATATATTAGTAAAAAATTGTCGACGTAGTATATGGACGACCCCTAACGAGAACAACAGTCTGGAATTACATTTTCCACTCATTCCGTCCCAGAGTTCGTTGCCGGTTCTAACTTTGTTCTGCGAAGTGGATGCTGTAAGAAAAAAAATGTATTTTAACGTTTAAAATATTGAAGAAAACAGCTTAACTGCGAGTCCAGGTGTCATATAGGCACACATTTTTTCGTCGAGTACGAAGTCCCCACATGATTTCAAACAGATGTTCAAATTTTAATTTTTAAACGCTGCATCCGGTTGCTAAATCATATTATGCTTTTTTTTAGTTTTAACTCTTTCTGCGAATGCTCAGTTTTAATTCTCTTCTCATTTCAACTCGTGCTCAATTATGAATACTTTATTATTCGAATGACACACAAAAGTGCAATCTGTTAAAATTTCATTATAGATTTCCTAAATTGCCGAAGCACGAGTTCAGTTTGATAATAATGAAAACAGATTACTGCCAAAAAGACTAGAAGTGAAAAGAAGCGTAATAAGATTTATCGACCCCATACAATGTCTAGAAATGATAAATTAAACATTTTTTTGAGAGCCTCCAGGGGACTCTAGGATTCATGGAGAATTTCAGTGATATTTTAATTAATTTTGTGGTGTCTTTATACCTGTTTCCGATTCTGACACGAAAAAATAAATCAGTAATAAGAGAAAAGAACAGAGTTTAACACTTTAAATATTATTCAATACGATGGAATCGTAAAATCTTTATAGTAGTAGTAGTTGCAGTTGTATTGGTGGGCGGTAGAGTCTGTGAGCCCCCCGCCCTGGCGCTCAAACTTAGAAGTCTATTGTGCCACACCCGCGTAAATTGCTCGAAAATGACGAGCGACCAGCGTGCGATAGTCTCCTCGACATGGAGCCTCCTCGCACGGAAATCGCTGATTTTTTTTTCAAGCTTCTCAAAGTCTCTCAGTGATTCCCAAGGAATAGTCACCTCGACATGTAGCCCTTTCCCTAGGAGGACACAGACCTCTTTTAGGGGACCTATAGTTTAAGGTGGGTTCCGAACCACCAGAGCCCCGGTTTAAGGTAAATAGAAAAATTTCCATTGGTATTGACACAGGCATCCAACCCCAGTCTTCCCGCTTTGAAGCCTGGCGCACTATCGTCTGAGCTACCGGCATTTTTGTTTAATTTTGATAAATCTTAGGGCAAATTTACATCAGTAACAAGATATACAAACAGAGTTTAATACAAGTAGGCCTCTCGATAAGAAACCGCATTTCTCCAACTTTTAGCTCGGAAGCTGCCCCCTCCACGATACCCTTTGGCTTGCTGAGTAGTGTAACCCGATACAGTATCGTGTTTCATGACTAGTGGAGGACTAGTGGAGGGGGTCTTCAATTCCCGGAAATGCTTCCTCCCCAGCTCCTTATTGAGAGGCCATATTTCTACTTTGAACCTAGAGAATAGCAATAATTACTAAAATTAAACTAAAATACATTTTAAACAAATTATTATTTTTCATAACTATTTCTTTCTGTAGTAATTCTAGTTGGTTTGTGGCTGTTTTTCTATCTTTCCACTTTTTCTCAAATTTTTAGTTAAAGCCAGGTAATCATTAACATAACTTAACTAAACTATTTTTCCAATAAAATTTTCTCAACAATATAGTACAAAGTTTCAGAAAAAACGCAACTTTCTAGTAATTGATTTCAGATATAGTTCACTTTCAGTTTCAGATTAACCATGAATAAGTAAACTGAAATTTTCATGAAAGTTCGGCAAAATTCGTAGTTTTGTACACGAGTTGAACCAAATATATCTCTTTTAATGAAAAGCACTAATCGTGAAAGTATTAAATTTATTATTTCTAGCAATTAATAAAGAGGAGAAACATATGGACATCAATAAATTTATTCGAACCTTATGTTTGTAAACTTGCATTAATTATTAGCTCCCTACGTGGGAAGCTGACAAAAAGTGAGACATTACAGAGAAAGCGCAACTATCTCGCGTTAAAATAGAAGAAAATAGTTTGCAAAATAATAGATTGCTTAACTTATTATTTTAATAATCAAAACCGAAAATTTTGAGTATTATTCAAGGAGAGTATTATATAATTATTAATATAATTATTATATATATAATATATATAATTATTAATATAATTTACACGCGTGATATCTAAAATCAAATTAATAATTTACTAAATCTAATTTTAAAGAGAAATGTTGAGGTTCAAGTCCATTCACGTATGAGTATCGATTCAGCATAAAATTTACAAACAAGTCTTTTTTTTCTTACGGGAAAAAAGTGCTAAACCTCGTGCGGCTTCCATAGCCTTTATGGATATCATTTTTTTAAATATATAATGTTTTATATCCTCATGCATAAAAATGTCTTTCTGTCTGTATGTGTGTATATCTGGATAAGAAATAAGAAAATTTCAGAACATTTCCAAATTTTTGTCAAAAAATTCAAATGAAAATTTCTATGGAAATTAGAAACGTTATTCACTAGATATCAAATATACTTAGAAACTATCGCACTTATATTTATCAATTAGACCAAAATTCAAAAAGTTTGAGCGATTTCAAATTTCGGAAAAAGTAATTAATGAGTTTAAGACTTTTATGTCTGATTTTCTGCTACATAACAACAAAAGTTGCAAATTGCCTAATCACATTTTTAATCTCGATGAAAATGATGAAAGTTATATGATTTTCAAGATCGAGAAAATCTTTAGAAAAAGGAATACAAAATTAATTCAAATTTCTAATAGACATAACATACATGTATTGCGAAACGATTCTAATGTAATTGGTTAATTATACACAAATTTCCAAATTTGAATCATTTTCCAATATAAGGCAGCAGTTTTGTTTTCAAGAGATCCATAATTTAAAGGGTTAATTCTAGCAGATTTTGACAGTATTTAAAATTATCTTGATAACATTTTTCAATTTGACACAAATTATCCAGCGCGAAACGCGATTGTCGTAGAGAATGTAATCGTCAAAGCCGTAGGTTCTTTGAGAACCTTCTTTAAGAACAAATAGAAATAAAGTAACTTATAATTTATGGCTGTAATTTTGCAGAAGTTTAAATGGATTTGCGAATTTATTTTCAGAAAAACATTAAAAAGTAAAAAAAAATGTTCACTACTTTCTGCTTCGACTTTCTACTCTGTATCACAAAGCTTGTGTTTTTGAGAAAAACCGAATTTTCAGCCAAGTCGATCTAAGATATAACTGTCATACGATTTTCCAATGCTTTCCTAGAGCAATCTCAAACAAAAATTTTTATTTACGCGGGTCATTTAAAGTGAAAGTCTTTCTTTCAGAGGAAACTAAGAAGCCTAAAAAAGAAGCTTTTCTTTTAATAAAAAATAAAGATTGGACATGTTATTCAAAATAATTTTTTTTTAACGATGACGAATAATTCATAACAACTTATTTTGTAGAAATTAGTAGGATTTTCTCGGTAAATATATAATTACGCTGCAAAATAAAATACACGTGGAATTATAATAACGTACGTTTCAACAGATTCAAAAGAAAAAGTCTTCTTTCAAGGAAAAAGAAGTCTAGATATAATCATCTTGATGAAAAACGATGAATAGTTTATATACAGTGAATTGTATTAATTAGTGAGACATTTTTTCGGTAAATAGACAAGCACGCAGCGAGATGAAATACGCTGGGAACTATAATGACATAATTATGCTTGAGCTGATTCAGAATATAGGGCATACGAAAAAATAATGTTTTAATATAAACGATATCGGGATTTAAGTTATTCTAATAAATGATTGATTCGAAATGACATGATGAATTACTTACCATCATAATTCAGAAGTTTAAAAGAAAGAAAGTTTCAGCAGAAAGAAAACTGATTTTGAAACACGAAAGAAACTGCAACTGCAAAGATTTGACATGGCTGTCACTTGAATATATACTAGTTGTTATCTTGTCTTTGACCAAAATTGTTATTCACATTTAGGCTGAACATTGTTGTTCATGAACTGCGGAACTGTATCAAAGCTTTATTAACTTTTCTTGAAAATGTTCTAGTTAAGAGTGGCTCATATCTACACGTGAACTCCATCTACGGACTAAAAAACGTTCTAATCCAAAATTTTGTAAAATCGATGTACAATGAAAATGACCGTTACATTTTTATATTAAATTCTATATATCAAATTTATATCATTCGATTAAACTTAATGAAGCATTTGAATTTAAATATTTATTTGCGAAAAAAGTTTTATCTTGTTTTGGACCAATAGTCGGCACCAACAGCTGGTCCATAGTTGAAGGTTTGCAGTAAAGTACTAGATAACCAACATTTTAACAACATAAAAAGGATTTTCGTATTTCATATACTTGAAAAATCCACGACTCTAATTATCTCAATGAATGGAAAAGGAGCTAATATGTTATTTAAATCTTTTTTTTTTGTTTCAATGACAGGCAAATGCAGAAGGATTGTATCGAATTAGAACCCAAAAACTATTACTGTTTGTCACTGAATTTTCAATAAATAATTGTTATCGAAAACATTTTAAATTATTTTTCCTTGTCAGTAACATTTTTCCGATGTCCTTTCTACCGTTCTTAATTTTTGTAAATATAGGAGAAAAATCGTTTTTCAAAGAATAAGCCCTAAAATTAATTTAATACGTTTTTGAAATCATTTTCTTGCTTTAAAATGTAGAATTATCTTTTTTGAAGTTAGAAGAAGTTAGTAAGAACATTAACTACTTGCATCGATATCGAAGGAGGTTTGAAAACTACAGTCTCCAAAGAATCACTACTTTCTGCAACGATATCGCCATTGATAATTTGATAATAGTTTTTTGTCGTTTTTTCAAAATTAAACAATAAAAGTTATAAAAAGTCAAGAGACAAAAGTTATTTACCCAAAAAACCTATAAATTTGATATGAAGGTAAAATGACTAATCACGTAGCGCGAGGTAAATACATTATAAATCTTGAAGCACGAGATCCAACAGGCGAAGTCCCTAAGCAATTTTTGAATAGTATTTGCTATTTTGGCTTTATTTATGGAAAATAGTATTAAAAGCTTGAAAAGTGAAATTTTCACTTAAAGGACACAAAATACGAGAAAAAGTTTTAAGGAACAATTATAGTTCTTAGAAATTGCTATCAAACTTTGATTAACTATTTTTTTAATCATAATTGTTACTTAGGTTTTATATATCGAAAATACTATAATGAAAAAAAAAAATTCAAAAATTCTAAATAATGATATTCATTATTACCTTTTCTTTCTACGTGTGAATTATTGCTCTCTTAATTTACAGAAAACAGAGAAACAAAATTTAAAAATAAGAAAATAGTGACTGTTATTCTAGATTTGTTGAAAGTGTATTATGTTAAAGTTTCCCATAAAAAATAATTTTGTTTTCTTCGAAAAGAAAGGCACAAAAGTATGTTTACATAAAAGTTTACACATCTAGAAATCTTTGTTTTGCACCTTTTAAAAGAAAATAGAAAAAATATTGTTTAAAACAAATTCCTGGTCTGAAAAATGGGTTTAGTCTACGTGAAACTGATAGAATTTCTTCTTTATGTGCAGGAGCTTTTGTTAAATATGGGGTTTTCATGTTTTCAAAATTCGATAAAAAAATAATTAAGATTTTCTGGAAAACTCTTTTTTTATATCATATTTTGTTGACAGTTTCTGTTTGTATAAGAAAGGCATCTTATCATTCTTGTGGGGACTTAACCATTCTTCAGAAAGGGATTTTCTTCTATATTATTTTTAATTTTTTCTCTTACAGGATATACAATATTGAAACAGAGCAAGGCGGATTTTATGTACAACCTTTCTATATATATATATATATATAAATTCATTAGAAAATTCTTTCACATATCATTTTTCCGTGTGCAAAATAGAAAAAGCCAATTTTTTCCAAATAAATTTTTTAAATTTGAAGAAGTGGTTTACCACACATGAGACTCATGATATATATGCTACCTATAAACAAATATTTCTGAAAAAGATTTTATTCAGATTGGAAAGAAAATCAACTTTCAAGAATTTTTGACCAAACATCTGCCATTTTTTAATTTTTTAAATTTGTATAATTTTTCGTGGTCAACGGAAAAAGCAAGCATTCCCACAGCGAAATATTAAAAAATTCTCAATACCGGTACTTTTTCGTGAAATTGTGCATTCAAAAAATTCATGTTTAAAGCAAAAATGAATCTTCTGATTGAATGAAAACTTCTCTTCGTGAATTTTGGTTAAAAATTTGCGATATTTAAAAGGAAATCGTCAGGCATTTTTATTTGCTATACAAATATCATCCACGTCTACCATAATTTTTTTCTAAAACTGTTGCAAAACCTACTAAGAGCCATTATTTACTAAAAAATTTCAAGTTATATGCAACCAACTTTCATCATAACATTAATTTTATCGGAAACAGTATAATTATATTTGTTAGCACTCTCAATTCTTATTCGATTAGCACGAAAAGATTCATTAACGATTGGCAAAACATGACTAATTCGAGTAGGCAAAATATTTCCTGATGAAATTGTGAATAACGAATTGCTCACTAAAAAAATATTTCGGATTCTACATAGTTTTGAAAAAAATTATTAACATGGGAAACGTAAAAAGTGGAAATGTTGAATAAAATGACGCAATTGTGTAATATTTTTAATTCGGTCAAAACAATAAACAGGTCTTAACAGAATTTTGTTTTCTATTTGAAAATTTTTTTGGTATTATATTTGACATATTTTCAGTAGAAAATTACAATTATTTAGAAAACAATGTAAAAATTATTTGCCTTAAATAAGCATCAGCTTGCATAACTATGAACTCGATTATGCAATGAAGTTTACCTAATTTGTATAGCTTTCAAGATTTTTCATAATTCGTTAATGAAGAATAACGAATTTAATATTTAAATATATAATTATATTTAAGGATGTATATAGTACTTGAAAATAGGTTCAAAATCAATTTTTATTGTTTGTGAATGCAAATAGTAGGTTCAATATTTATTCCAATATGTTACCGACATTCATTTTATTTAAAGCACTTTTTTCTTCTATTTTTGTGAAAAATCGCCTTATTTCTTTTCCCTTGAGAATATTTTGTGATACTAAGTCTGGCATTTAAATATTTGAAATTATTCTTGATTCATTACCCAAAATTAGAAATCCGAAAAAATATTAGTAGAAAATTTGATAAAATGGCGCAATGATGTGATATTTTTAAAACAATTGAAAAAATCAGAAGGCCCTGATCTGAAATTGTAAACGAGATCTAGCATATTTCCCTTTAAAAAATATTGCCGTTTAATGGATTAAAAAAATCTAAGAAAATGAGACCTAAAAATTACAATGGGTAAATTTAGCTCTAAACAGTGATTATACATATTCAGTGTCAGAATGTGCTACTTTTCAATGGAATTCTGTTTTCCATTTTAAAAAATTTTCATGTTCGTACATTCTTCTAGTTTTACACAGAATATTGCATTTTTTAAGGAATCGTGGTTTCATTAAATATATATTGATTAAAAGGCTGTGAATAAATGTCAAGGACTAATAAAAAATTTAATAAAATTAATTTTTGATTTATTGAGAGTTTTCATGTTTAACAATTGTTTTAAAAAATTACCAATGAGAGATAATAAAGACTAATCAACGTTGTCAATAATAGTTCAATGTTTTGAAATAATTATAAAGAAATTTATGACATTGGTTGGCCCGGATTGTACAATAAAATGGTTTTAAAAAACTGACAAAAAACACAAGTTTTTTAGGAGACAGTTTTATTTTTAACCAAGAAAAAATAAATTTTGAAAGAAATACTTTTTTACCAGAGAAGATGAATTTTCAATTCTACAAAGATGAATTTTCCATCCAAAAAGAAGACTTTTTTAAAAAACGGGATGAGTTTTTAACGAAATAGGCTAATTTTGCAGAAGTCAGTTAAGTTCTCATTTCAACCGGATCAATTTTTAACTGAAAAGTTGATTTTCAAAACAATAATTCAAATTTAAACAAAATAGTTCGATGTTAAACTAAAGCGATGACCCTTCAAAAATGACAAATGATTTTTCATCAAATAACGTCCACTTTTAATCAAAAAGCTGAACTTTGCAAAATATAATATTTTATATTTTGTCAAAAAAATATTTTAATTTCAAGAAAAGAAATTTTAATTAAAGAACAGTCAAATTTACCCAAAAAAGAAAAATTTTTAACAACAGAGTTTCATTTTCACACAAGAAAAGTTTTTTAGAAAGGATGAGAAAAACTTTAAACCTAATTGTTGGATTTTCAGACCAAAAAGGCTAATTCTCTAGAAAACAGTTGAACTTTTAAACCAGAAATTTGACTTTTCAACTAAAAAGTTAACTGAGAATCAAAAAGGTGATTTTTCTACAAAAATCGTAAAATTTTCAACCAATATGTACGAGCTTTCAACAAAATACTTGAATTTTCATAGAAATAAATGGATTTTTCACTGAAAAATTCATTTTTAACAAAAAGTTACAAATTTTACGTAGGAATTTAAAAATTCAAAAAAAAAATGTTTTTTAATTTTAATTTTTAAATTTTTTTTTTAAATTTAAAAATTAGTCCCGTATATAACTTAGAATATTAAATATTTTTACATTCTCATCATTTATGATTGAGAAAGTATTAGAATTGTCCTAAATTTGACATCACAGTTTTCAACGGATCTCCACGTTTCGAGACTCCCTGAATTCGAAAATCAAGTTTTTACGATGGCATCTGTCTGTCTGTCCGTCCGTAAACACGATAACTCTAAAAAAATGAACGGATCAGATCCATCTTTGGCACACTTTTTGTAGGTCCTAAAAGAATGGACGAGTTCGTAAACCAGCCATTTTTTATAAAAATTCAAAAGGGAGCGCAATTTAAAAAATTTTTAGACTACTTTTTTTATAACAAATTTTTGGATTTTCTTGCAAAATCGAAAATTCCAATTTTTGCACAAAAAATAATGAAAAATCAAAAACTCCATTTTGTGGTCAAACTATATAGAATACGAAAAGAGATGAAGGAACAAAAATTTTTATCCCAAAAAAGATCTACAATTTCGTTAGGAATCACTTCTTGAGTTTGTAGTTCACATATTTTGATTGCAATTTTTCTTTTTTTATACTAAATTAATCTCAGTAATAAGAACATGTGCTGTTGGTTTAAAAATTCAGCTACTTGGTAGAGTTTTGTAAACTTTTGTAACAAATTTATTATTTATTTATTTCAGTTGAAAATTTATCTTATTCTGCTTGAAAATTCAACAACTTTGTTGAAATATGAACTACATAAAAAGTTAAACATATATTTTTTTAAGAATTTATGATCTTAGTCAAAAATTCATCTCTTTGGTTGAAAACTTAAATATTTTGTTGAAGATTCGTTTTTCTTTACGAATTAAGTTTTCTGACTGAAAATGTACCTTCAAATGTGGCTATTCTATTTTCGGTTGAAAATGAATATTTTAAATTAAAAATTAATCTTTTATGCTTAACAATTTAATTATTATGTTCAAAATTAGAATTTTTGGTTGAAGCTGAATTTTTTCTATTTAAGCTCAAATCATTCTTTATATAATCTTGAGAATGAGAAATTTCAGGAATGGATATTTATTAGAAAATTTTATTTTTATTTAAAGTTGTTGTTGTCGAATCGAAAAATGACATACAGCTATAGCGCGCAATTGATGTGATACTGGCAAATGTAAAATGTCTCTAAAATTATGAATATCACAAGAATTTTTTATTGTAAAATAAATATAAATTTCCGAGTGTAAATTTAAGTTTTTTTGTCAACTAGATTTGTAATGTTTAAAAAGGCAAAATTATACGTTTCTTTAGCTTCAAATAATGAAGAATTGAGCTTTCCTTTTATTATTACATAACAAATGCCTATAATATTATTTAGGGCATTTTGTACATTATTTTAGCGATAAATTTGAATGAATCTAATCTCATGTAAAAATTGAAGCCTCGGCATGAGATAACGTTGGATCAACGAAAAAAGATTTATTTCTAAGGATATCCTATTGTGTGTCGCAGTAGTGTAAATTTTATTGAACAAATTATGTGATACATATATACATATATATATATATAACAAAGTGTATCAAATTTTAGCCGGATTTTTACATTTTATAATTATTTTGTTGGAAATTATTATGTAAATTTTAAATTTCTCCTGTTTGCCATATGCCAGATGAAATTGCCGTTAAAAGGTTAAAAGTTATAGTTTGCTAGTATACAGTTTATATTTGAAAATGTTTTTAATCACCGCAATATCGAGTTTTAGCATGCACATCAGTCGTGATCTAGTTAAATAAATAATGGAGTCATCACAAAAAAGGGGTTTATTTATTTTAAAAAGTAAGTATAGTAGTAGTACTCAAAAAACTAAGCGACATGTTTCTTTTATTTTCGAAAAAACACTTTAAGGGGGTGAAACAGCCCCTCCAAGATAGGGGTTTCAAGTGTCTGCAAAAGTTTCCTCGTTATAAAAGATACCATATATATATATAAACGTTGTGCTAAAAATGTTTAAATTTACAGAACAAAATTGGAAAAATATACATTGTGCACTTGAGACAAAAACAAAGTTGTTATAAAGTTATTTTGTGTCTGTGATAATATATACTTTCCATGCATAAAAAAAGTTTGCAAATTATTTTTATAACCAAGGAAGTGAAATAAAGTCTATCCAATATAAATAAAAAACTTACTCGGGGGTAAACCACCCCTACATATTTTTAAATAGGCTCAAAATTAGTAAATTCATAGGGGAAAATAAATAAATAAAAAAATTATATTTTAGAATTAAGACAAAAAGAAAGTTGGGGTACGATTATAAAATTTGTTTTCAAATCAATGCGGGTAGCTACCCCTAAACTCTTTTTATTTTGTGTCTCCGATAATAAATAACTTTCACCTACAAAGACAATTTAGAAAGATTGTTTCATACCGAAGGAAGTAAGATAAAGTCCATCCAACATAAATAAAAAAATTACCTGGGGTAAACCACCCCCTAATTATGTATAGTATTACGAGAAATTTCTACACTCCAGAAAAAAAATCCGAAGAAAATACGTATTGCACACAAAAAAGGAATGACGATATTTATATGATTTTAAGAAAAAGAGGACAGCGAAGAGAATAAATACCCCTAAATTGTTTAAATTATTAATTAAATTAATTAAATTATTAATTAAATTATAATTAAATCTTGCGCGCATTATTTTCAAATTTTGTTTAATTTTAAGGTATATGCGATCTGTTGTGAATGAATCACCTTGTTTTTTTCGCTCCTGTTGGAATAATTTTTAAATTTAAAATCTTATCAAATTATATATTATCACCTTTAATTAATATTTTTACAGATAGGACTCATTATTCACTGTCAACTTGTCTTATATCTATGTATGGTACAAAAGTCGATATATTGCAAATAAGTTAGTTGAAGTCGAAAATCCGGTAGACTTTAGCTTCATTGATTCTTGTAATACACGTTATGTCATATGAGCTTGTACGAATATCGCTGTAATGCAATGCTGCTGGCGTAAGAAACCCTTATGTTTCCAGCACTTTTTTGACAAATATCATTATTGTTCAAATTTCGAATACATCTTCGATATACTGTCTAGAATTCAAAATGTTGTAAATTTCATCTTAACGTATTATTTTTTTGGTTTAAAAATCAAAAATATTTGGTCCATACATTTTATTTCAATATGACACGCAAAATTTTCAAAAAATTTAAAAAAAACTTGTCTGTTAATAAAAAAGCACCTTTTTTAAATTGCTAATACTGCAATATTAAACAAAAATATGAAAATTCATACGGAAGATAAAATGTGGGCCTTTTCTTAAAGAGTGAGTGTTTTAGTTGTGGGTAGTCAAATGCATTCGAAGAAATTAATTTTTGAATAGCAATACATTTTGAATATGTTGAAGTAACAAAAGACCATATCAAAAAAAAACATTTAGTCCACTCTTTAGAATAAAGAAATAAAAAATAAAAAAAAGGTACAAATTGAAGCAAAAAATATTTGTTTAGAAATAATTGATTAATGTTATTAAATTAATAACTAAAGTTGTTTTTAGTATACTTTATTGAAGAGTTGAGGAAAAGGCCCATGTTTTACCTTCCGTATGAAGTTTCATGTCTTTGATTAATATTGCAGTATAAGCAATTGAAGAAAGGTACTTTTTTATGAACATAAGATTTTTTTAAATTTTCTCGAAAACTTTGCGTGTCGTACTTAAATTAAAAAATACATATCGAATATTTTTTAGTGTTAAACAAGAAAAAACAAACTTTACGTGACAAAAAATTTTGGTAGCAAATATTATGTGGAATGCCTCATTAATTTTCAAAAACATTTTTTTTCGAAGCCCTACTTTGTGTTTGTCTCAAGTGCAAAAAATATATTTTTTAATTTTTCTCTTATGAATTTAGCAATTTTCAGCACATTTAAAAATATGTAGAGGTGGTTTACCCACGCGTAATTCTTTATTTATGTTGGAACGACTCTATTTTACTTCCTTTGTTATATAGCTAACTTCCCAACTTGTTATGCATGGAAAGTATATATTATCATAGACAAAAAATAAAAAATTTCAGGGGTGGCCACCCCCATTAATTTTGCTACAAATTTCTTTGGCGAAACACGTTAACTTTATTTTTGTCTCAAGTGCAACATATTTTTTTTCAATTTTTTTTTCTAGAAATCAAAACATTTTAGCACAACTTTAAATACATTTAGGTGTGGCTTACCTCCTTTATATTTCTATTTTTGCTGCTGAGAAAATTATGTTATTCATCTTTTATAACGAGGAAATTTTTCCAGTAGGTTTGACCGAATTAAATTAGGTTTTTATACGAAAATTTATACAATCTACACTTTAAACCACTATCTTTGAGGGGCCGTTTCACCCCCCTAAAGTTTTTTCGGCGAGGGAAACCTGGAGTACCTTCCTTGTTATTAATGTACGTAAATGTAATTGTATTTCAAAACTAGCACTTAAATCTATAAAAAATACTAATAATGTCCTGGTTTACATATATGGTTAAAAAATGTAATCTCAGTTATTGGAATTGCTAAACAAAAAATTAAAAATATTAACTTTTTTTCATTGACGTAATTTAAAATCAAAAACTGGGATTATTCCTGATAGACTGACTTTCCAATCTTTGTATCTTATTCTAGATTTAACACACTCAAATTAAACTTATAATTTCTTATAAAATATTAAATATCTTATAATATTTATAATATATTTTAATTCATGTATCGTCGCTCAAATCTTTTTTGAATGGGTTTCAAAACCTGCACCAATAAATATATTTACAATATAAAATCTGCAAATGAGAGACACTTAAAATTTTCATTATTTTCCAGGTGAAGGCCATACAAATTCATTAAATTCTTATTTATAAGCTTATATCTCAAAAAATTCTACTTCTATGTACATAAATTTTATTCTAAATTTAAAATGTTTTAATTACTAATTGATTAAATAATTTTTAAATGCAAATCCTTGAATATGAAGCCTAAGTGAAATCAAGCGTATTGAAAAATTCATGTGGCTTTCGATTAGTAATAAAACGTATATTATGCAATTTGAATTTTTAATCGACAAGTATCAAATGACTTAATTTGTACTTTAGGTGGTTTGAAACAAAAACAGTTTTGTGTCAATAAAGTATGGTAAGATAGATTGTGGGTCCACTATTGAATTATTAAATATTTCAAACAATAAAATAAGTAATTTTTCTTTTATCATTATTTGCTTACATTTCTCTAATTGAATTAGTAAATTTCATTTTCAATTATTGAAATTTTACTAATTTAGATTCTGAGAGATAAAAGAAAAACTCTGATTCAAATTGTAATGAAGACATAACACTCTTTGCAAGAATTCGTTTTCTGTAATCAAAAAACTATTTTTCTTACAAAAAGCAGGTATTTTTAAGAAAAATTAAGATGAAAATATTATTTTCTTTTTAATCTTAGTTTTTCACTGTTTAACAATTAGCGGAAAAAGTTGCAAAAAATTTTTAAAAATTAAAATGACGACTGGTTTTCTGAAAATCAAACATCTTAGTTTATAGTTATAAACTATGAGAGACGTGGTAAAAGAAAAGTGGAAAAGCAAACTTATTGCTTCCTAAGATTTCTGAAAAAAGTTCTTCTACATTTCCATATTTTACATTGACTTTGACATAGTAAAAATGTATTATTTTTAAAATGCTAAAAAAATGTTCTTGACTATCAAAAAACTGAAAAAAAAACATTTTGTAACACTCCTGAAAAGCGGCAACCAAAGTTTATTTTCAACTTTTTAAATTTGAATAGTTGTGGATTTCGAAAAAATGATTAAAGTAATAGACTCGAAAGGACATCTATTTACTTTAAGAGTATAGGCTTTGTGACTAAATATTTGGATTTCTTGTAAAATACCTAAAAAATATAAAATAACTATTCAAAGAAGCTCAATAGCAACGCAACATTTCAAAAATGTAGTTTTGAAAGCAATTAATCACTTTACCAGGTGTATACATATGAAACCGATATTGCCATTTAGCGGCCAGTAGGCACACTTGTAGGCACTGTCGGAACTTACCATTTGTGCTAATTGGCGTATTGT
>NC_046664.1:39819915-39823193 GCF_010883055.1 Belonocnema kinseyi | reverse complement strand
GCGCATACTTTGAATAAAATATTTGTTATCATTCTCTTGAAATAAATGTGTTTTTTTCTTGAAAAAATACCGGTTTCATATGTATACACCTGGTATTTGCATTAAACTGTAACAGTATATGGACAAGTAGAGTTTTTTTTTGTGAATTAATGGAATTTAATTAATAATTTGTTATTTTATTATAAAATTTTATAAATTATTTTCAATAACAGATAATCATGATAAAACAAATAAAACTTTTCTTATGAAGAGATTATATATTTTCCTTAAAAATGTAACCGAAGTATAATATTTGGTCATCCATGAAGAATTGGTAAGGTTTTGACAAGGCTTAATTTACAAATGCAATCAAAGCGCAATCAACTGTAAATAACTGACTTCTAGATTTTTAAGCAAATTTGGATAAAAATGAAAATTTATTACTGTTAGCAACAATTGTTTATTACAATCTTTTATCATGTAACATATGTATTGAGGAAAGAAATTCTGCTTTTCACATAAGCATCAGCCAATTATTAAGAAATGACTTCATGCTATAAATCCATAAGATTTGATGATTGTTTGGTGAATGTTTATTAAGAACTGCATTATCAGGTTATTTTCTTAAATTTGAACTTTGTCCTTTAAACATAATCAACTGATAATAAGTTTTTTAATTTGTTTTTAACACTTTGATAACGATCGAATATTGTCCTTGTTAATAATAATGTTTCAGAAAAAAAGTAACTCGTCTAGTGCATCTGTAAAATAAAAATTTCATTGTTTCGTGGGTGAAATACAAAGAAAATTAATTAACAACAATTTTGTGGTATCAGTGGATAACAATTGATAATTTTTATATAGAAATTCAATTACTAAATGACATAGTTTCTTGCTTCACATTTAAAATATTAGTTAAAATGCTGGAAAATAGCTAAATAATAAATTTGTTAATTAGGTATCCTTAAAAAAATATCAAGTATAATCGATTTATAGTAAGAAGTCATTGCTAAATATTTAACACTTAATGCTGTTAAATGAATTGTTGAAAATGTATTATCTATTATCTAGTATATAATCTATAATAAAAATATTTTGTTAAAATTTTTTTTTGTTTTTTTTCTTGTTTGAGGATTAACTTTTTTAATTACATAACTATTTCATTTTTTAGTTGCAAACTGATATTTTAAATTAAAAATGGATCTTTTCTACTTGCAAACTTTATTGAAAATAGTATTTTTGGTTAAATGCAACTATTTTGTTTAAGTGAGTAGCACAGAAACTTTTTTTCAAAAAATCGATTTGCTAAAAAAAATGAATTCCTCTATTAAATATATGTAGAAGTGCTATGGAATTGGTTATTTTGGTTAGAAAATTCAGGAACATGTCAACATTTCAGACCTTTTTTCGATTTTTTTTATAAAAAGAAACTTGAACGCGTTTTTCGCGAAATAACATTTTTCGACCTGTATGACATGATTAAAAATCTTACCAAAAAATATCGTTCTTTTACCGTAGGTACCGTCTGTTACGACTCGTAGGCACCCACGACCCTTTTCCAATGTTGGAGGGGGGAGTGTACGGTTTGGAGGGGGAGGGGGCATGGTGAAAATTTAGAAAAAAAGGTCGACCCATTTTTCTAAATTTTCACCATGTCCCAACTGTGGGGTGATGGACGTATGGTTTCATAAATCGCCGCTTTCTTAAATAATTGCAATTTCTTATGGTAAAAAAGAAGAATATACAACGTTAAAACATTTTGAAAATAAAAAACAGAATTCTGTTGGAAATTAACGCATCGTGACCCTGAATATGAATAATTAATTCATATACCATTGATCAATTGGAATTTAAAAAATATATATATTTTCCGAACTTTGTTAAAACAATCAGAGGGCGATAAGTTGAAAATGGAAACCGACTAGTTCACGTTAGCAATTTCCCAATCTGACATTGCTATTGTTTTTAATAGGGTTAAAAATTCTACATCGCTTCGTTTTATTAAACTTTTCCATTCTTCACGTTTTCATATTTACTATATATGTACTTTTAAATTATTATATACAATTCTAAATAAGTTTATACATTTTTAGAAGCAATTTTTTTTCACTATTAAATTAGGAAATATCTTGACTAATCGATATAGTAATTTTTTACTAATCTGTATAGGCCCTCTTTTTACTAAACACATTTGTAAAATTTAATAGTAATTATTTGGGTCTTAACAATTTAGATGAAGAGAGGTAACGAAATATTTTTTTTTTAAAAGGGAAAAAATTATGCAATAAAATTAAACTGATTAAGACATCCAAACCCATTCTCATTCAAAGAAATTCTGCAAAGTTTGCTATATCATTGCAACTGTCTATAAAAAATTATAAAAATGTGCCATCGAATGAAATGTTAAACACAGGGAACAGAACTCTGCTGAAAAGTAGCACGTGAAGACCCACAGTGTGCTTAATTAATTTAAATTTCACTGAACTCTATTTTCTCAACATTCTTTAAAACCTCAATGGAGAATATTTTTATCAATTGGAGACAGGGTACGTTACGTTAAGATTTTCACATTATGACCTTATTATTGTGTTAACAGAGTAAAGAGTGCCACACATCACGTCACTTCATTAAACTTTTCCATTTTTCACGATTTCCACATTATTAACTCAATTTCCTTAATGAAGCCTGTAAAATGTTACTAGCAATTAGTTAAATCTTACCAATTTTAATTAAGAGGTACATCAAAGTATCCTTTGCCTAAGGAAAGAAGCTATATAATTAAAATAACCTTCTTTCGCTACTCATGTTTATAATTATTAAAAGAGATGATTATTTAAAGCAAATAATTTTTACAAACTTTGAAAAAAAATTGAAATTTGGTATAAAAAGTAAAAAATGTCCAACCGAAATGAATAATTTATATCGAGAACGCTACTCTTTTGACAATTAGCAAATTAGGACCCTGATATGCATGGATAGTTTATAACCAATATTGATCGGTTATAATTTTAGGATTATACAAAATTCTTACTTTTCTTTTTTTTCTGAAAAAATTTATAAACAGCATATTTTTCACAAATCTTTGTTCCGCTACAAGCTATAATTTGCAAGTCATAAGAAAATGTGTTTTCGAAATGATAAAAGGTTCTAGAACTTTTTAACCCGCTGTCCGGCAAATTATCAATATTACGTTAACCATGAAATTTATACAGTCTGTCAAGTTAAAGCGTGGGTGGCTTTACTCGCAGTCGGTAAGGTGTATCGACATGATTTTGGTGTCAAAATATTAAGAAGAGCTC
>NC_046664.1:39800771-39819815 GCF_010883055.1 Belonocnema kinseyi | reverse complement strand
TTTGCTCGACACCTTGACAAATGTAATTCCATGTAGAAACATGCGTGTAAATAAAATATTTTACCAAAAAAGTTACCCACGCTTTAACTTGACAGACTGTATATGTACGATATTAGGCTGAGCGGTAAGGATGATAAAATAAAGGTCAAAAGCCCAGTTAAATCTCACGCAGGTGATTGCAACGTGTATTTTTTTCAAGTTCAGTTACCTTATTATAAATATATTATAAAATGCCCTAAAAGAAACATATCAAACATAAAAAGTGTATCCTTTTTCGCATTAAAATATATGCATATGATTTTAAACGTACAATTTAAAAATTTTTTTAAAATAAATATGAGTGTCGTTTTCTGCCCTAAACGTTTAAATTCATATGCCCCTTAAGGACTTGGATCTCATTTTAATCATGTTTAATCCTGAGATCCTATCTGTCAATGAGTGAAAACTGGAGGCAAGTTTATCAGGTTTAATGCTCTGAGTTAATTTAAATCTTATCGTAAACTATCATTCAAAAAATTTCCATCCAGAACAATTCTGTCTGACTCAAAGTCCTTTTAAGTCAATTAAACAAAATCATCGGACCACCAAAAGCACATTACAAAGTGTACAACACTGGTAGTCTATATAATTCACGCAGAGATTCATGCGTGTGGATCTTGCAGTTATTACATCGAATTTAGATACATTAACGTTATGTAAAGAAAAATTATTTTTTATAACTTAAATATTATCACCTTTGGAGATGGCAGATATTTATCAAAGATATATTGTTTAAAAGGCAATGAACAAATAATTGGCTTGTCATACGAGAAAATATCACGAGATATAAAATATTTTTAATTATTCTGAATCAAAGGTTTTTGGAAATAACAATATTCAAAAACATTAAAGAGCAGTAATTGAAAGTGCTAACAGAGGTAATTAAACTGTTTAAATTAAAATGGAAGGTTCGGAAGGAAAAACGAAACGAGCGCTTGATATACATACTGAACTCTCGATATATTCGAAACTAAAAGAGATTATTTAATGAAATTTGAATGGATATCTGTTCATATCTTAGTTATGAATTTGTTCTAAATTTTAGTCAAAATAATTTTGATCTATATGGACAAAAGAAAAAAATGCGAAAGACGATTAAACCCGAGCAAGAATATATTGATTTGATTAAGAACTTGAAGACTTCGCCTTTTTCGTAGTAGGGCAAAAAGATTCCAATGTAAAGGATGTAAATAAGGTAGAATAAAATGTTATCAAAGCTGTAAAAAAAAACGGTTAAAGCTCTAATGGAAAGCCAGAAATGTTTTCTATTAACAAATCGATCTCGTTTGAAGATCTTAAAAAATGCAAATTGGCCTAAAAGTTTTAGAATTTCACAAGAAAAAACATTTTGTAATTTTCTAGCTTACGTGAGCGAAAACTGTAAAAAATATTACAAAAGTTACTTTCAAAGTGTCTCGATTAAACACAAAAATGATGCGACAGGAAAAAAATATATAACCAAAACGAGACAATCGCTTATGGAGGAAATTTTCAAAAAATCTAATCAAAAGATGTATTAAAAAATCGATGTTACTCGCTAATAAATTGTATGAACCGTATGATTCTGTATCCCTTATAGTTGTTTACGGAATTTTATCGGAATTTCATTATACTTTTTTCATATTTTCCTGAGTACATGTTTCTTTTTTGACGTTGAATCTATCTGCGTGGTCTTGTTCCGTACTCAAAGCGCGACGTTCTTGTATATTTATTTACGTATTTCCTATCATAGTAAATAAAAAATTTTCCAAGTATCAAAAATACTTGTTTACTCTTTAGGAAATAAATTCACCCTAACAATTTTACAAAATCTTGCAATTTTAGCACAAATCTCAATAGGTATTCATATAATTAATTTATTATTAATTATATTTCGTTTCTTCGCTTTTTTGGACCAGAAGATTTCATTTTAGAATATATTTTGGTTTCGAAGATAAAGCAAAGTACGTTTTAAAAAACATCTTAAAATGTTGAATCTCGGAGCTCGAACATTGCGGTCTGTCGCATCATGTGTACACTTATCGAATGTCAAGTTATCAGATTTCGATTGTACCTTGGACGAAAATCATTAAACTTGCAAAGTATATTTAAAATAAATGTAAGCTTAGAGTTCAAGGTTTTTCTTGTAAAATCCTTTTAGTGCCCCTTTTTTTCATACACATTTTATAAGCTATGAAATTCTCTAAAATTCCGAGATACGTTAAACCTAATAACACCGTTTGATTCAACAATTTCAAAATTATTTTTTTTCTTAAATTATCTATTAGTTATTATTTTATTAATTTTACAATGAGTTTATGAGATTTTTTTTACATTTTACGTATTGTCAAAACTGTAATAATAAAAAAGTAATTTTATTTTATAATAAACATGTTATAGAATCATAATTGTCTCAATCCTTAAGGTTGTCTTAGGTCAACTCGACTCACTCAAGTTCGAATCCTGCTAAAGGTAATATTTTCATATAATTTATTAGTTACAGGCTTATCAACATTTCCAAATTATTACATGAACAATTGAAGTAAGAACTGCTTTATTGCATTATTGCATGGTTTAAACAAAACAAATATTCATTTGAAGAAGTGGGATATGTTTTTGCTTCAAATATTAAAAATCATAATGTGATAAAATAAATTGTTGAGCCTTTATATACTTCTTAGATATCACATTACATTTTCAGCCATCAATTCGCATGAAAACTTAAGGTATAATAAGAAAATACTTGTTCCAAGTTTTTAAAAATGGATTTTGTTGGAAAGAGAATATCTGCCAGTTAATAATTTATTGAAATATGTACTTGTTTATTAACCCTGTTTAAAAAATTTAATTTTGTTATTAGGTATTAAAAAATGGTATATGTTATTTATTGCGGACAAATTTTGTTTGATTTTTTTAAAAAGATGAAGTGCTTAGAGAATGAAATGGGTTAAATATGCAATTGTTTATTCTTGTTAAAAAATAAGCAAAACAAGAATAAAAAATACTTTACACGTATTTTCAATCTTGAAGTATAACACTTTCACGCATTAATTTATCAATATAAAAATAACCGAATTTATAAAATATTTCAAAACACTGAATCTTATTTGTAAGGAATGACAACACTAATATCATGATATTTTACATAAATGTAGGAAGTTAAAAAATGGAATCGTTCATAAAACTTTTCTGCTAGTGTCATTTTTTCTATAAATACAAAATTAATGGATCGATGTTTAAAAATATGATGTGAAAAATTTCTTTAAATTTAGTTAGATTTTATATTTAAAATAATGCTCAAATTCGATTCAAATTGTAAACTCTAGATTAAAAGTATATTTCTGCCCCATTTCGTGGTGCCCAAGCCTATTGTAAAACTGAAAAAGAAGTGTAAGTCAAAAAAAGGATGATCTACAAAAAAGTTTAATATTGCACCCAAAAATATGATTTTTGAACAATTAAGTTAATTTTTCACTAAATAGTTAAATTCTCAACTGAAATCATGAGTCTTCAATCAAAAGTAATAATAATTTTGTTTGAAACTATTTTTGATTCAAATCAAGAAGAAGGAATTTAGAACCAAATGTATGATTTTAAACCAAGCAGTTGAGAATTTCTAAACAACTAGTTACTTTTTTACAAAAAAGGTCATTCTTCAATTAACTTGTTGCAATATTTTTTTAAAGAATAAAGTTTTCAATTAAATAGTAGAATTTTGAACCAGAAGACTTAAATTCAAAAGAAAATATATAAACGTCGAAGTTTCTTGAAAGCAGATAAAAAAGTAAAAATGCATTAAATGTGGGTTAGTGGGAGATGAGAAAAAGAGGGTGAAGTCTCAAGTATGAAAGTGATTTTCAAACTTATTAAGTCATTACTGAACTGCACCGATAAAAAGAATCACATATTTCAAAAATTGTAAATTTTGTTACAGTCTATCATCATCTAAATTCATAACGTGACTTCCAATGACTCACCCACCCCTGTTATCAATTATATTTTTCGGCGCGTACCCCTTCCCCCACCTTAAATTGTTAATTCGGCTGATGGATGGCTATCGTGAAAACAAATCCTAAGTAGTTGACACTAAAATAACCAAAAAAGCGCATTCCCTTGGAGCTAGTAATTTTTTACATTGTATTAGATTTTTCTAGAGTTTAAAGTTAAGAATTATAAAAGAAGTTAACTCTATATTGTTTAGTTTAATTACAATTTTTTACTACATGTAGCTACAATTTATACTGTTTGTCTACTTATACCAGCACCAGTTTTCTAGCAAAAGTATTGAAATACAGTAAAATATACGCTGTGACATATAATTATTAATTAATTCTGTTAGTTTCCCTCTGAAGCAGAAGCTGGTGGATCATAATTAGTAAGACGCTCTCGTGGGATGGGTTCGTTCATCCCAAATTCCACCATTTCTTGCGGAAGCATTTCGACAAAAACAGGCTCTTTCTCATATGGTAAGTTAATTTTAATTACTTTCAATTTATCGTCAAATATTGGACGAAGATAACCATGGTCGAATCTTCCAATGATCGACCGAAACATTATTACTACAGGCATACTTCCTACTATCATTTTAAAATTATTAGTTGCTGCTTCGTAGAATATACGTTTAGAAACAAATATTAGCGGGTAATTGATGTTTTTATGTTGAATTCCTGACATGCCGGGCTTATGGTGTTCGTTACGATGTATACGCACACTGTGCGTCTGTGGAATTGGCGTGAACGACCTACTGGCATCTTCGGTTGCGCTCGTAGCCTCGATAAACTTATTGTTTAGGATTCCAAGAGACAATATTAAATCTGTTAAAAGAGTTAGAAACAGAGTTCAAAAATTAAAATATTAATGAAAACGATTAAAGAAGACAATTTTTTTAAATCATAAGGTTTTAATAATTAAAAAGATCCTATAGCACTATTTAATAGGGATATTTTCAATCAATTATACGGTATATAATTTGTTAAAATTTCTTTATTTACCTTTTAGGTGCAGAGTAAGGAAAAAATAAAAAAACCTCGTCAAAAATAATCAATTTTTTTTTTTTCAACTCTTAAATTTTTCAAAGTTTTATGGTGCCTCGAAGCACCATTTGATAACAACAGCTCACGCAGAAGGCTTCGCGAGCCGCTTATTGTGATCCGAACCATTGCTGCAACAAACGTTAAAGTCAACACAAGTTTATTCTAAAAAAAGTTTTATTCTTCAAACATGCAGTGTTTTAAAATAAATGGTATACTGCTGTAATGCTTTGACCTCGTACGTTTTGTAAAGCAAAACTTATCAAAATCTGACCACAATTTATTATTGAACAATTGTCCGTGATTAGTAAAACAAAACTTCAATTAAAAAATAGCTGCGTAAAATAGTTTTGCTAAATGCAATTGATTTTTCTATTTCAAAGCATTTATAAGGCATTCAATGAAGAAATATACCAATTTTATTTTCAGCCATCTGTAGTTTTAGCTTGTATGAAAATTTTAGCAACAGAAAGAAAAAATGCACCCTTCAGTAAATATCAGCTATTGCAAGCTCAATCCATATTGGACGGGTATTGCACCCCGCCATGTTGGTTCAGTTGTTTTCTTTTTTGGAAAATAAATATTAAAAATTGTAATCAGCGATACTGAAATGCCTTAAATTAAATTTTTTAAACAGTGAAAACATCACAATCAGTGCCCAAATTAGAAAAAACCAGTTTTCCACTTATTTGGTTTATTTTGTACCTTGTGAAACAGAATTATAGGAGCGATATTTGTAACCTCCCACTTTTTATCATTAAGCTTATGTACTTCAGTTGAACCGAATTTTCGGCCAAGTGGCAGCACTTTTTAGCTTCGTAGTTGCTAAATACCAAAAATATCTACTAACTGTGACCTGGAACATAATTCTTTGGATTTACTAAATTCTAGAACACATCGATCCGCACTTTCGTGGTGATAGAGGAGCCCACAGGGTCGAGAGAAACTTAATCAACCATGCGTGAAACACTAGAAGCATAGCGATCAACTGGCAATGCGCGGATACCCAAGCGTCTATGTTGCATAATATTATGTATTGAAATTGGAAATGGTTTACACAGCCCTGAATGTTTCCATTTTGATGATCTGTCAATAGCTTTACGACCAATTGAAGATAATGCCCGAAACCGTAATTCAATACAGGTTCTAGTGTATTTTTATATAATATAAAATAAGTCGACGTGCGCAAAGGAGGAAGAGTGGCGGGCGCGAAAAAATAATAAAAAAATTTCAAGGTGGTATATGCACGACCCTCAACGACAAAGATATTCTGGCGTTACCGTTCCTGTGGCTTGCATGCGGGACTCTTCCCGCCATCTCATGTCGGTGTTCATTTCCGGCTCTGACTTCACCCTGCGAACTTGATCCTGTAAGAAAAAAATAAAAGGTTTTAAATGATTGAAATATTAATGGAACAGGTGAAACCGAGGGCGCGGTTCCATTAAAAGCGTTTACAATTTTTGTTGTTGCGAAAACTAGGTCCCTGAAGGCTATTAAAAGAAATGTTCAGATTTTAATTTTCAAACGCTGAATGTGGTTGTTAAATTTAATTGCGCATCTTTTTTACTTTAAATTTTTTCGAAAATGATCAGTATTAATTTCTTTTTTCACTTTAGCTTTTAATGTGATTTAATAATTTCCAATGTTAACGAAGCACAAGTTAAAGTACAAAAAACTTGAAACTGATTATTTCTAAAAAGAAAAAACGTTGAAAAAATAAGCAATGGGAATTGTTGTACAACTATTATCACTTATACGGTACCTGAATATATGTTTCCTATTCCGAGACGCAATTCTAAATCTGTTAACAAGAGATAAACACAGAGTTTAATAATGAAAATAATCATTAACACGATGAAATAAGAAGATTTTTATAAATTATACGTTACCCAAATTGTGTCTATTTTCGGCCTGTGAACTTAATTCTGTAAAAAGAAATATATAGAAATGTATTTAAATAATTCCAATATGAATCAGAAGTATTTAATAAAAACATTTTTAATCATTAAGCATGTTTACAATTTCACAAAAATTATTCAGGAAAAGCTTGTAATTTGAGGTCATTATATTATAATAATTACTTCCGTTGTCTTTGCGAAGCGATTGGGTTGAGAGGTTTGTTCTGAACGCAGTCGTTCACCACTTTTTACCACCTGGGTGGTAAAGGATCCGAACTTTTTTTCAGCAGGATGTATCTTAAGAGCTAAGTAACGGCGAGCTCCATCGAGTGGGGGTAAAAAGTGGTAGCGATGCCTTGTAATATTCAGGAATGTTACTTGGGCTATTCGGGCACTAACAGCCAGAGTGGGCTATAAAAACTGATTTGGACGAAAACCAATTCGAGGTAAAGACAGCTGTTATTTTTAATCTGAATGTAAAAAAAGATACTTGGATATATTGCTAGCAAAGTAACAATACAATGTGTTATAATAATGAATGTTTTAGTCTTTTTCTAGATTATGTCGAAGCGCGTCACACGCTCATCGGTTCGCCGTTCAGCAGAGCTGATTGAATCAGAACGAGAACTGGAAGCTGCGACTGAGATTTCAGAGAGTGACTCAGAAGCTGGTGTCGAGTATTAGATGATAGAAAGCCTTGTGCCTTTTTCCCGTCCTCTCTCAACCGCAAAAGTGCGTATTGCTGTGTCTATTCTCGCAGACCTATATGTCAAGAGCATATCAAGCAAACAAGTGCGATATGTTTGCAGCCGGCGCTAACATCGATAAAATTTTATACTATTTCAATAATAAATATATGAAAATGTGTATGAAGTGTATATGAAAATGTCGAAATTTGTCAACATCAATTTTGCGAAAACATATGTTTTTTTCTATAAAACAAAAACTGTCAACAAGGTCTTGAAGTGCAACTACATTCTGAACTTCACATTTTTAACATTTAATTTTTTCAATTATCTTTTATGAAGTCATACAGATTTTTCTACAAAGCCGTCTTATTATTTTAAAAAATTTTTATTATACAAAATTAATTTTTATATTTTGTTTACATTATTCGCTTGTGCAAGAGTCTGGGCTACAATTAAAAATAATAAATGGAGCTAAGTCTGTTTAAACCGGAGATATTTCCGTTTGAAGTATGCATGGATCTGTTGGACCCGTTCCCCGTGGAATGGAAAATTTCGAGGTTTCCAGAAGATGTACCGGCAATTTGAGGTTTATCCGGAGGACAGAATTTATAAAAAAAAGTCTGTAAAGAACTAAAAAACCAGAGCCGCTAAGAGCCTATCTACTAAATACCGTAACGTACTGAACCTTGGCAGCACCGTTCCTGCTACAAAATGCTTAAAGCAGCTAACTCTAGATGAAAGTCCATCCCTTCCGTTAAAAGCAAAAGCCTTAAAAGCCGACTGCTCTATGAGCGAACTGCTCACTTGCGCTAAAAGTCTGGAGCAAGCGAGCAAATAGACAGACGAGATACTGAAACGAGACAGAAAAGCCAGACTCAATCTACGCAAATTGATATCAAATCAGCCAGGAGTAGGAGAAGACTTACTCGAGGCAGGCAAAGAGGCTAAAATTAAATTGGACTTGGAAATAAACGCTCGAACGTAAGGAGTATGCTGGGAATCGAAGAAAGATACCTTGATTGAGGAGGTACATAGCATGGAATATCAGAATGTTACGAAACGCACAGTCTTATCGCAGGTAGCCTAACTTTATGTTCCGTTGCGTCTTTGAGCATCGGTAATTATACTAGAAAAGATGAAATTACAAGAAATTCAAAAACTCAAGCTAGACTGGGATGATCCCGTCCCAAAAGCTTTGGGGACATGATGGTTCAGTTATCAGGCACAGCTATAATAGATCAACGATTGGAGTATAGAGAGACTTCGCTAAGTCCAAGATGGCACCAATCAAAGGTGTGTCTTTGCTCAGGCTGAAGTTATCTGGTGTAGTCCTGTTGGCCAAACTGTACAAAACGGTACAGACATCACTGAAATAAATACAAATTCAAGAAGATTATGAAGTTACTCAATTTACTCTTATCCTAAAAAAATTTTCGAATCAAATAGAGTGGCGGAAATTCAAGAGTTAACAAAAGCAGAAGACTTTTTTCACGTTCTATTAAAGAAAACCCAGCATACTTCACTTACAAGGGGCAACTTCTCATTTATAAAAAATATGAAATCAGTAAATTTGAACAGATGGGATAGGGTAGGAGGTTTTGGCAAAAATCCAAGTTTGTCCACAATGGGGAGGGATAAGGTTAAAAAGTAGTAAAAAGTTGTACACTTGGAAAATGGATGGCCACAATTGATGATTCTGGATCTATTATTTGTTGTATTTCAGGTATCCCATTATTTCTCATTATACGTCTATATACTATGTATGGGACATTTCATACAATATTTATCACCAAAATTTTTTTCTCGTAAATTTTCTTTTTTCTGATTTAATAGTCAAAAACATTCGATACGTATTTTTTATTTCAATATATCACGCAAAGTTTTCGAGAAAATTAAAAAAAAATGTTATGTGCATAAAAAAAAGTAATCAAATACTTTCGGAGCAATCAATTTTTTAATAGTGGCTCGGGCTCGCGAAGTGTAAAACACAACCTTTCACTGGCAAAATCGTGTATTTTTATGTTGTTAATCTAATATATGTAAAATTTATTCCTATTAATAAATGCATTTCTTTAAAAGTATTTGACTAATAAAAAAACAGGTCCAAATTGAAAAAATCTAATTGTTTATAAATATATGATTAATATTATTACATAAACAATTAAAATAGATTTTAGTATACTTTATTTGAAAGTTGAGGAAAAGGCCCACATTTGGTCTTCCGTATGAATTTTCATACATTTTTTTTGATATGCACATCCCATATTATTTAAAAATACAAATTTGAACGCGAAATCCGTTATTTCCGTCAATAATTCACGTTTCTTTCTAAGTTGCTTTTTAATGGATAAAAATTGACAAAAATACAACGCGAATCAAAAAGGTACGGCGTACTAACTGTTTGTTATTTTATTTGTTTTATTCGCTTTTCTCATATAGAATTAGGTGTATGCAAAGTAACTAAGTGAAATATTTAAGAGAGGTAATGTAATTAGCGTTTTGAAGGATAAAGAATTTGACTGCTTTTTCTAATGTAACGTAACAGTCTTTTTTCTACTTTTAATAATTTCCCTCGTCAGGAAAGGTATTAGATTTGTGTAAAATCTGACCCCTTCCCCCAGCGTTTGTCAAAAAAAAACACATTTTGAGATCCTATGAATCCGAAAAATAGGTTTTTACAAATATGTATGTCTGTCAGTCTGTATGTCTGTCTGTCCTTCTGTGTATAATTTTTTTGTTAGCGCGATAACTTTCGCAAGAACTGACTAATTAGATTTTCCTTTCGTAAACTTTTTTAGTATTTTAAAATGAAGGTTAAGTTCGTTAGCCAGCCATTTTGGATCAAAATTCAAAAAGTAAACACATTTTGTATATTTTTCAGACCACTTTTTTTTTTAATTCAAAAATTGTCTGTACGGATGTTTATATTATTTGAAAAGGCAAACAATTTATCATAATGACTTTTTTCTGATAAAAGCAAAATTTACTAGAGTCGTAGAATTTACAAAATTGCAAAGAACGCACGAAAATAAACATTTTAAACCAAATAACGCACGATATGAAAAACAGTCCAGAAAAAGAAATTTCTTTTTGAATGTCCTATAAGATTATCATAACAACTTTTTGAATTGTCTTAAAAAATCGAAGATTTAAATTTTGACTGCATAAAAAATAATGTAAAATCAAAAATTAAATTTTGCATTTGAACTATGCAAAACACATCAGATGAAATGGTGTTCAGACAAAAATTGTGCATTTTAAAAGGATCTACCAATTTTTTATGAATCACTTTTTTATCGGATGCGTAGTTTTTGCTTTAATCATTAAAAACATCCTTAACAGCAAAAAAAATCTCCCCGCTTCGATCGCAAGTTTCAGCGCATCCAGGGCGTTCGACGGTTGAATCTCGCATTTCGCGCTCAATAATGGATTGCCTCGCGTTTCGCGCTCGGATATTTATTCTTTGCATTTATAATTTTTGAATGAAACTTTATCAGGAATATCTCTTTTAGATTGCAGTATTTTTATGGGTCTTGATATTCTGAATTGTTAACTGAATTAAGTATGGTCAAAGATCAAGTTTCTCAAAGCTTTGTAGGCTTTAAGGTACACATTCTCATCGTGACACTCGCGCTGCCCTTTCGATTTTTCAAAAAAATCCAAAAAATTGTTATGATAGTCTTGCAGCGCTTTTAAAAGCATCATTTTTCATTTTTGACTATTTTTCATATCGTGCGTTATTTGGCTTGAAATTTGGATTTTCGGTTGATTAAAAAAATTTTGAAAATGCTATAACTCTGTGAATTTTCCTTTTATCATAGAAAGCCATTAGGATAAATTGTTTGCCCCTTTTAACATTATAAACATCACTACATAAAATTTTGAAATTCAGAAAAAAGTGTTCTCAAAAAATTTTTAATTGCGCTAACTTTTTCATTTTTTGTCAAAAATGGCTGGTTAACGAACTCGTTCTTTCTTTTGGGACCTTAAAAAAATGTATCAAAGATGGACTTGATCCGTTCATTTTTTCGAGAGCTATCGGGTTTATGAACAAATGGTCGGACCGACGGATGGCCGGACGGACGGCTGGCGGCCAGACAGACAGACGCCATCGTAAGAACCTGATTTTCGGATTCAGGTGGTTTGAAAATATGCAGATCCGTTAAAAAACAGTGGTGTCAAATTTCGGACAATTCTAATCATTTCTGAATCATACACGATGAGAATGTTAAAATCTGCCCGCTGCGTGGTCACATTCTCATCAAAACTTTTTTCTTTTAATTTATTTTTGGTCTCGGATGTGGGTTTTAAAAAAAGTTGACTTTTTTATGTTTTTAATGCTATTTTTCACGATTAAAAAAAACAAATATATCAAAACATTGTTTATGGCAAATTAATTCATTTTTACATCCTCATCAGAGAAGGTATTAGATTTGTGTAAAATTTGACCCCCTCCCCACCCACCCCATTTTTTCTGAAATGTCGACGTTTTCAGGCCCTCTAAATCCAAAAAATAGGTTTTTACGAATGTGTCTATCTGTCATTCTGTCCGTCTGTCATTCTGTCTGTCTGTTCGTCCATGGAAGGTTTTTTTGTTCGCACGATAACTTTTAAAAGAATTTACTGATTAGATTTTCCTTTCGTAAACTCTTTTAGTATCTTCAAATGAAGGTCAAGTGTTAGCCAGCCATTTTGGAACAAAATTTAAAAAGTGAGCGCATTTTGAATATTTTTTATACCACTTTTTTCAAAATTCAAAAGCTGTCTGTACGGATGTTCATATAAACTGAAAAGGCAAACAATTTATCCTAATCACTTTTTCTGATAAAATCAAAATTTACTAGAGTTATAGCATTAACGAAATTCGAAAGAAAAACAACGATAATGAACATTTTAAGCCAAATAACGTACGATATGAAAAAAAGTTAAAGAAGAAAAACATTTCTTTTTAAATGTGCTACAAGATTATCATAACAACTTTTTCAATTTTCTTTTAAATCGAAAATTCAAATTTTTACATCACAAAAAAATAATGGAAAATCAAAAATTTCATTTTTACACTAAAGGGAAAGAAATGACTTTTTTAGTTCAAAATAAGGTAAAGACAAAAAATTTGTGTTCTATTTGAACATTTGTTCTATTTGATGTTTCCGGTGCTCGTCAATGAGAGAAAAATGGTTTAAATTTCTTTAGTGGCATAGAGTAACATTAGTTAAGGATATTCCAATATTAGACAATTTACAAACAAAAAATTCTGTAAACAAATAAATCCGTGAACAAATTTTGTCTAAGATTTTCCATGAATATAAGTTTTTTAAAGACATATTCCAAGAAATTTTAATGAAAACAATATTATATAAAAAAAATTTCTCTAATGATTATAATTGTTAATATTATAAATGAAGTTAATGTACAAATGCAGCAATCAGGCATTTTTCTACAGAACTATTCGTTTTTCCTAATGTAAATTTTTCTTATTTGTGAATTTTGTTATAATTTCAGAAACATTAATAATTTGTTGAATTAACTAATGTTTTTTAAACAAATTTGATAGACGAAAGCATTAATCAGGCATTTGTCGACGGAAAAATTCGTTTTTTCCTATGTCAACTTTTTAAATTAGAAAATTTTATGAAACTTTAGCGAAATTTATAATTTTCCTATCACTTTTGTAATTTTTTCAAACAAAATTAATTAAAAAATTGGGGCATCTGACGACAGACAAACTCTGTTTTGTTTCGATACAAGTCTTTTTAATGGGCAGCTTTATTATGAATTCTGGAAAATTCATAATGGGTTAATATTTATTGCTTGAAGGCCGTCAAAAAGTGTTTGCACTGTTCAAATTCCTAAATTTTCTACATCCTGTTGATTCCCTGGATTTACTCTAATTTGTTCCCTTAAATGCATCAATTGATTATTTTGATCATTATTTAAATCACGCAATCGCGGTACTTTATTGCATAGTTGTTCCAAATTCATAACGTCCCATTCACCTTGATTCTCGTTTGCCATAATTTATGATAAATTCCGCCTCGTATTAAATTGAATGAAACAATCTCTACGATTTCGTTTCGATTTACTTAATACTTGTAACAGGGGAACACCCTTTGACCTTTAATTAATAGGCGTTGTTATTATATTCGACATTCATACTACTATAATAGCCAGACTTTGTACATTATTCCATAACAGAATAATAGTCGATTCGGAAGTTATCGCAAAATATTCCTAAAAAGCTTTATTCGATTCGAGAATTATTTTCAAAATATAAAATTAACTAGAAAAATAAATGGAAGAAGCTGAACCTTTACATGCAAATAATAAAATTTCTTTGATGAAATAAAATAGTAATAAATTTGCGAATAAAATTGAGCCTAAATTTATTTAAAATCAGTAGAATGCACAAGATATTATAATATCCTAAAAATTGATGGATATTATAAATTGACGAGTTTAAAAAAAAATCATACCTTGATAGATAATTTCAATGAAATACCTGAATCAAGCCTACGCATCGTTTGTTGAAGATGGTGGGAAATGGAATCTCAAAATCCGAGACGTCTAAAACTTCCGAAAAATAAACGAAGATGAGATTTCTTTTTAAGCGTTGAAGTCCAGAATTATTCCCCTTATATTTATTCGGAAAAAAATTAATGTTCGCTTGAGCCAAGTTGTAATTTTCATTCGTCAGTATTAAAACCGATAAGAACGCCGCTGCAAGACAAATTTGCGCATTCATTTTTTTAAATGATAATCGCACTAAACTTTTACCCACAGATTATTTTTTGTAGATTCATACCGGGCGATCTATCACAACACGATTTAAATAATTGTCGAAACAGAACTCACCACACAACGTTAAAGAAAGACCGCTAAATAAGACAGAGCGGTGAGCAATGATACTTGTCAATGAATGTCTTGTCAATGTCGCTTATCGCCGCGTGAAACGCTTTCATATCAGTTCCAGCAAGGCTTGAAACACTGCTATAGGCCACTTGCCGTGTATGCTGAGACTCGAAGAAGAATACCTTAATTTGCGAGGTGAATAGCATTGAATGCAAGAATATTACGGAACGCAAGTCTTATCACAGGTAGCTCAAATTTACGACCCGTTGAGTCTTGTCGAACCTGTAGTTATTAATTGCAAGGATAATTTTACAAGAAACGTGTAAACTTAATCTAGACTGGGATGATCATGTCCCGAAAGAATTGGAAAAATCATCGTTCGGTTATCAGTCAAATCTATCATCGCTTAACGATTGAAGTGTCGAGAGACTAGTAAAGGCTCCACGAGCAACAAATATTTAGCCGTATGGATTCTCAGATGCTAGCATGAAAGCATATGGAGCCTGCATCTAAATGACCATGACCAAAGGAGAGGAATGTAGTGCTATCTTGGTCGGTTGGATTTTGTGCATGTGCCGAGGTTCAAGTTATATGATGCAGCCCTGCTAACTACAGTTTTCAAAACCGTACAGGCAGCACTATAAATAGAGATTAACTCAACTAGATTATGGAGTGACTCAATGATCGTCTTAAAGTAGCTTTGAACCTTTCTTTATCGTCAAGAAATTATCGAAGCAAATAGAGTGGCGGACGTTCAAGGGTTAACAACATCCAAAAATTAATTTTACGTTTCTATAAAAGAAAACAAAGCAGAAGTCATTTCTAGACAGCAACTTCCGAAACAATTCTTAACTAACGTGATGTGCAAAAGACGACCTAATTGGCTGATGAAATGTGAAGAGAACTGGCTTCGAATGATGCCATTTTTCTAGTAAACAAGAAACAATTCAATGAGAAGATTGAAAAGCTGTCAAGAAACGAAGAGATAACATCATGTGTATCCTATTAAGCATGTGTATCCAAAAGAAGTATCCTATTAAATAGGTGACTTGCCGAAGTTACGACTCGCTGCAACACGACCTTTTGATACTACAGGGGTTAATTTGGCAGATCTTTCTTTATAAAGCAAAAGGTACATCGAAATAGGAACAAAATCAAACCCTATGCTAGCCATCACGAACAAAAAGGTGACAAATATATTAAGAAAAATAAAGAACTATTCTGCTCCAAAACTATATAGTATTAGGACCTCTTTGTGGAAGAAGTTTCCTTCGACCCACCAGGATCTGGCCTTATCTGGTTTATCAATTAAGGCAGTTTATTTAGAATTATTATGAAAATTATCATCTGAAGGTTTCCTAGGTTGTTTAAGAATATTTTTTCTTTACGCAAGTAAAACTAGAACGATCTGTCCTAAACACAGCACAAATTGTTTAGGTACAAATAACAAAATGATTAAACTCTAATGCATGCATCAATAGAAAGAGATGAATGAAAAAAACTACAAATTTTTTAAGTGCATAAGAAAGGCATCGAGTGGCTGTGAATTTGCCAAAACATCATATGAGTGGAACATTCCATGATACTTTGTTCAGTTATGAAGATTTGTGCACTTATTTGAGTAAGATCGAAGCAATTTTAAATTCAAGATCACTTAATCCTATACCATCAGATTCAAATGATTTGGAAGCTTTCACTCCACGGCATTTTTTAATTGGTCAATGTCTTATGAGCGTTCCCGTATCTGTTGTTTCAACAACTAAAGTAAATAGATTGTCGTCATAGCTGCATTTCAAAAAGCTTAGGCAGCATTTGTGAAGACGCTGGAATAATGGATATTTAACAGAATTAAATGTTGAAAACAGATGGCATACCGGGCAGCCTAATTCAATTATAACTAGCTTATTATGCGTTTTGAATTATGAGAACTTGGCGCCCCTACGATCAAATTTAGGTAGAGTTCATGAGACTCATCCTGGAAAAAATATAATTGTAGGCGCAGTAACCAGTAAAACTGAAGATGAAATGTTTAAGAAAGGAGTGAAAAAAGTGTCACCTATAATAATAGAAATTGAAGATAGCCCAAATTTAACGAAAGTCGTTCAAGCTGCGCGGCATGTCGCGTAACAAATTGTGACGATGACAAATGATAAGTCAATAGGCGGTCGAATCCAAAGCTTTACGGTAATAAATCCAGGCCAACGATAGGGCGCATTGGTACAATTCGGCTTATTTTCAGACACATCTAGCAATGAGCAGGTTCTCCCAACATGCAGCTACGCTCTTATTTGAACCATGTTGCTCGTACATCTTTTGCCACACAGCCCTGATTTACCGAACAATCCTATTATTTAGGATAGTTGTAAAGATCTCATACATTGTGTTTAGACAAGTGATTGACCTGTAATTTTGTGGATCAGCTAAATTGCCTATCTCAGGCAGAAGTAATGTGCGTCCGTTCACCAACTACTCTTGAATAGGCTCCTTCCTCTTTTGATATAAGGTGAAAATGCGGGCCAGATTCTGGTGGGTCAAAGGAAACTTTTTCCATAAAGAGGCCCTAATACTATATAGTCTTGGAGCGGAATAGTTGTTCATTTCTCTTAATATATTTGTCACCTTTTTTTTAGTGATGGGTAGCCATTCTCGCTTAGGTTTTCTGAAATTATTGAAAATCTTCATGAAGCTATTTACGATGTTCTCTGAGTCTTCATTCAGTGAATGAAAAACTTCTCAGACTTCGCTCCAAAAGGCTTCAACCAGCTCTGGGTTGGACAAATGGTCAACAGTAACTGGAGGGTTTTTGGAGAGTTGATAACACTGAATGCGGGATACATAATGTCTAGCCCAAGCTACTTTTGTGGGCAGTTGATGCATTCGTCTTCTTGCTCGTATGGTCACCCCTTGGTTTTGTTTAACGTTTTGCATCTGCCGAAGCTCTCACTGCATTGTACAAACCGCAATTGATAGCCCAGATTCCGATTGTTCGGAAAAATCTCCACAAACCTCGTCATTCAGTTTAGCCAGATCTTTGGGCTTGAGAGAAACCTGAATGTTGATGTTCCTCTGGTTCTAAAGTATCGCACCTTCTCTAGTGGGTGTCTGCTTACGATTGGTCTCAGTTTCACCTTAATTTTTCTGTTACCAGCTTGTTCTGTCTGGACTTGAGTAGCCGTTTTGCTTATGTAACCCCCTTTCCGGAGTCTCTTTGCACGGTTTCGTAGTGTTTAATGCAAAAAATACAAGAACTCTGGGCGTTTCTCGCATCATAGTATTAATATTTTTCCGCTTTATCACATTGACTCAATCTTGATCGGCTTCCACAACCGTAAGGTAGTTGGCACTGTTGTCGGACCCATTTTCGGGAGCCCTGTGCGTTCCATTGTTTTGAACCGCACTTACTACAACTATTTTTGGCATTGAGATTTTTGCTCGAATGAGCAGCTAAGGGGAAAGGTTCGTCGATCCTTGTACCATAAAGCGGACACCGACACCACGTAGAAAATTTTTTTATCCAAATGTCGCGGCTTTTAAATTATTTTGAGGTTGTTAAAAAATTAATAACAAAAACATAACAGTCTTGTTTTTTAACGTAACAGCATCGAAACAGTTAATTTAAGATATTTTAATATATAATCGTAAGACCACTTAATTGATGTTGTCCATTGTCAAATTAAAGAATTAAAGCCCTTCTGATTCTCAATTATAATTTGTATGTCATGATCGATCGCATAGGTCACGTAACAATGGTCGGCTTTACACCGACGAGAAAAAGGTTAGTTACACGCCAACTCATAAAATTTAAATACGCCAGCTGATCGAAACTGCCGGTAACGCAGATTATCGAAATTAAAGTTGGCAACCCTTCCTTCACGATATTTCTGTAGCGAAAGTTTTGCTTCGCCCAACAATTCTATGCGCGTGTAGCCGACCATACACTCTTCGATGTAAAGTCGTCTAGCCTTTTTGTGAAACGTGACCGACCAAACATTTTTACTTTTATAAAACTCAAAAAAGATTCCAGCGTAATTGAAATTAAATTCATCACTTTTATTCTACTAGGCAGTCTGATAAGTCCCTGAAAAATGAAACACGGAGATGTTTTTTTGGCCAAAGTCGGTTTTATTTTTCAACATACTTGCCTTTTAGGTCGATACAGCGAGTCCAACGATTTTCTAACTTTTTGATACCGTCCGAAAAATACTCGCTCGGAAGGTCTCCAAAATACGCCTCAGTTTCAGCTATGAGCTCCTCATTTGAGTAAAAACGCTTACCGGTGATCCATCTCTTCAGGTTAGGGAACAAGTAATAGTCGCTGGGGGTCAGGTCTGGTGAATACGTTGGCTGAGGAACCAATTTGTAGCCGATTTCATGCAATTTTGCTTGTGCAACTAAGCATGAATGAACAGGCGCATTGTCGTGATGATAAAGCGGTTTCTTCTTCTTTAAATGCGGTTGATTTTCGGCGATTTCGATTTTCAATCGGTCCAATAATGATGAATAGTATGCTCCGGTTATGGTTTTACCTTTTTCAAGATAGTCCACGAATATTATGCCATG
>NC_046664.1:39789108-39800671 GCF_010883055.1 Belonocnema kinseyi | reverse complement strand
CGTCATTTGAAGGATCAAGCTCGACGAAAATGGTTCACATTAGTGAATACTAATGCCATCTCTTAGAATTTTCAGGTACTTATCAGACTGCCTAGTAAATCTTGAAAATTATGCACTAACCGCTAAAAGACGTATGTCAGAAGAACAAACTATTTTGATAATGAAAGGCAACTTCAAAACCTACTTTAAAAATTGTGTAACGTAACAGACCATGTTGAGACATTTATAACTTTTAAATAAGAAGGCTAGTAAAATTTGTATGGCCATAAAAAATGTCTCCCTGGGCTCATTTTTTCAGATGCATTTATAACAAAAATATTTAAAATATCAAATTTTACATACGCTCGGAGAGGTTAACGTTAAAATATGGGTATGAATGTGATGTAACAGTCTGCTTTCTTTACCATACGTTGTTTCCTAGAAGGAATTAGAAAACACGTGTTTTTTCTAACTCTTTTCATATGTAAATTGAGATGTTTATTATTTTCTTTTCGTTTTTGATAGTGCTAATCTTTTTCTTTCAAACCTTGCCAGACATTAAAAAAAAGGTTTAAGATTTAAAAAAGGGCAGCGGTTAGTCTGAACAAATTAACATCGATTTTCTCAACAAAACCACCTTTAAATTTTTTCTAATCTTGTATTGACATTTAACTTTGATAATAAAGACATCTTGTAAATTGTATGCTTGCTAAATAATTTTTGTATCTACGTGAATACTTATTTCTTGCCATCAAATTTTCTCCCTTTTTACATTTTCATCCTAATGATCAGGTATCGTAGCTTCTTTTATTTTTGAAGAAAATTTAAAAGGTTAGAGCATTTTGAAAATTTTTATGTCGACTTTTCTTTATGTTTGAAAATTCTTTCGGCATCCTTTAATAGTAAACCAAAATACGAACAATTTATCCATATTATATATATTTTTTTTGATAGGAAAAAGTCGATAAGAGGAAAACGTTACTTTTTTAAGGCCCTACAATATTGTCTACACAACTTTTTGAATTCTTATGAGAAATCTAAAATTCAAATTTTGATCGCACAAAAAATAATGAATTATTACATTCTCATCCTAATGAGAAGGTATTGATATTATGTAAAAAATGACTTTCGCGGATTTCATCAAATATCCACGATTTGAAACACCCTGAGTCACGAAAAATAGTTTTTACGTAGATGTCTGCCTGTCGTCGTCAGCGTTGCTGTCGCTGTAGTCTGTAAACACGGTAACATTTGGACGAATAATTTGATTAGGTTCCCCTTTAGCACACTGTAAAAGAAATGAAAAGAAAGGGCAAGTCCGTTCTAGGGCCTCTTTTTTAATATTTGAAATTTGTTTCCAAAGCTATTTGTAGTAAACCAAAATACGAACAATTTATTCCCATTACATTTTAAATTTTGTATTTTAAAAAAACTGAAGACAAAGCAATTACACAGTTTTGTGGAAAAAAAACAAGATAAAATAGAAATAAATTTACAAAGACTGTGCACCTAAAAAAGAATGTCGGATTTGTCAAGAATCACTTTACTTTAGGATAAGTAATTTTTGTTCTATTTTTAAAAAAGAAACATTGAAAATAAGAAAATTATATTTAATTACAACGATACAAGGTATGTGAATAAGCGAGATAAAATTCATTCAACCAAAAAAGATTTACAAGTTTTTTACGAATATTTTTCCAATAAGAAGCAGCTAAGAATAAAATGTAACGCAAAATAAGAAATAAATATTAAAGTAATCATGATAAATAAAAATTGTACTTTATTTTGCAAAGCGCTGCGGCTAAATTTACTTGTGCTGAAAAAATGACGGATACAAAAAATTAAAAATTACATTTTTCGGTAAAAAAATTAATCCAGCCCCAGGAATGGCTTAGCTCACATGAGGCTGATAAAATGCCGTATTTCATTAGTAAACAATTTTAAAAAAAGTTTCACAGAATAAAAAGTTGGCACTTTAAAAAAAAATCTTTTTTCTTTATGCCTAAAATTTTGAAACCATAAAAGAATATTCTCTGGAAAACACCACCCCTTTCAAATTTCAAGCATTTGAACCAGTTTTGATGTGCGGAGAATTTGTTTTCCAAAATGTAATTTTTGAAGTTTTTCTTTTGAACTATGAGAGATATTACAAAATAACAGCACACATTATTCATGGAACTTTTTTTAGATGTGCAAGCTTTGTTCCTAACATTTTTCGTATTTGTTATTGTTTCCACGAAAAAGTAGGAAATTTAATTTTAGAAAAAAGAATTCTCCTTGCTAAAAAACTTATATAGCAAGCATGAAACTTGCAATATATCTCCATTATCAAAGTACAAGTTAAAAAAAATGGGTGAACAATTCAAAGGTGGGTTTTTTGAGAAAGTAGATTTTTAATTTTCAAGGAAAACCGCTGCCATTTTGACAAACTTAGACATTTTTTTTATTTTTCTGGTTGGTTATTAATGAAGACGATAAAATCTACTAAAATCTAAAAAGTTCAAAGTAGAATCGGATATTTGTATACAAAATTATGATGGATGATTTATAGCAAGATTTTTTTTTTAAATGAGTAAGAAACTTTTTATGTAGACACGTAATTACGCAGCAAAGTAAAATACACGTATAGTTATGATAGAATATTATATAACTGATTCAAATAAAAAGCATTTCTTTAGGAGAAAAGGAGAAGTCTGGAAGTTAATTTAATTTAATTTTATAACAAAAATATGACGAATATACTTTTTTCATTTAGAACGTAATTGAGGAGCAAGTTAAAATGCACGTAGAGAAAGATAAAATATCCCAGGTAGAAATACTGGAGCCGTACTGGAAAACCACTGGTACACCAATATGCCCGTGGTTATCCTGATACCGAAAAAATGCTGAAAGATGGTTATTTGTGATCGTAGACATGCGTGACTTTTCTCTACAAAATTGAGACAGCGTAAATTATTTCTCTAAGAAGTTGAATTCTTTTCGCTGACTGGTTACTATTCTGGCGCGTTTATTTTAATCGTATAATTGTTTATAAAGTGCAAATTTATCACTATAAAGTAAAGTTATTATATTTCATCACGATAAGTAGAAAATAATATTAAAAAAAAGAATTTCAGAAAAATTTGGTTCACTTGTCTCATTTTTTTCAGCATTTTATACTATTTTAAAACTTTTTACGAAAACATTAAATGGAATTTTTTTGATCAATTATATATCTGGATAGAACTTAAAAATATTTTTCTTGAATAAAATGTGTTTAAGTTGATTAAATATACCTTTGTCGTCATTTTAAAATACCTCAACAACATTTATAAGCTTTTTTTTAAAGTTCGAGTTTTGCACTACTGGCGCTCTACGTTTCAACTCATTTAAAAAACAAGTCCGTCCTGCAAAGATAAAAAAAAGGCTTGAGAAAAAGTGATAATTTTTAAAGAAAAAAATGAAATATGGATATAAATAGTTTTTATAACAAATGATAATTAATAATTTATAATAAACAATTTTATAACAATTAGTGAGACACATTTTTAGTGAATCCATATTTACACATAAGATTATCTGCACATGGAATTATTATAACCTATGTCAGGTAAAAATTAGTAGAAAAAAAGAAGGCGGAATTTAATATAATTTCTTTTAAAAATTAAGATAAATATCTAATAGCAGACAATTTTGTAAAAATTAGTAACAAACTTTCTAAGCAAATACGTAATTACGCAACAAGATGAAGTGCAGAAGGAATTATTATGGCATATGTTTAAGCTGATTCAAAGATAAAGTATAACTTTTGAAGATAATATAGAAGTGTGGAAGTTAAATTTGATTTAATCTTATAAAAAAAATATTACGAATAACTTGTAAAAGGGGATTTTGTCACAATTAGTAAGACACTTTTTCCCTAAGTACGTAATTTCTCCAAAAGTAGAAATTAACGTGGAAATAGAATAACATATTTCAACTGATTCATGGAAAAAGTTCTTCTTTCAAAGAAAAAGTAGAAGTATACGTACAAAAAAAGTTATACTTTTAAAAGAAAAAGATTAAATCAGGATTTGAATAGTTACTCTGATAAATGATCAAGAATAATTTATAAAAGAAGATTTCATTACAATTAGTAAGTGTTTTTGGAAAATACATCACAACGTAGCAAAATATATGAATTTATTATATTTTAATATATGTTTGCTTTGCGATTACAATTTAATGTACGTACCAACAGTATTAAGAATTAGTGAGAAAGGGAAAAGCAGGACACAAATAATATTTATCATTTCCGTAGAGAAAGAAAACTGAAAAAGTACGCAGATGTAACTGAAAATATGTGACATACGTGTCACTTTAATATACTATATTATATCTTATTCTGTCAGCAAATATTATTCACATTTGGGGCAACGTTATTTACTTTTATCGAAAATGTTTTAGTCAAGAGCTGATCATATTTACAGGTGCACACTGAGCTTCAAGGTTTTACGTTTTAATCTGAAAGGTTTCGAAATTTTTTACAATGTCAATTTACAATCAGAATAATATTTAGTTTTTTTGCGCCTGAAATTGTAAGTCATCAATAAAAAGTAATAATAATTATATTTTAAATAGAACAACTCAATAATAATTTAAATATAATAATTCCTAACTTACAATTCAATAGTTGCATTTTCAGTTAAAAAAATTAATTTTTAATTAAGAAGGAATGAGTTCACAACCAAATGTTTAATTTTTAGCCAAACAGATGCCTTTCCCACTAAAATGATCAGTGTTTGTAACAAAATTAATCATTATCCAAATAATTTAATTTTCGTCCAAAAAATAGAAGCATGTTTAGGTAAACAAAATAATTAATAGAAATCGAGAATCAGCCATGAAAATGAACTTTAAGATAACTGTTCAACATTCCACCAAATACATTGAAACTCTTCTTTACGACGGTTTCATGACTGATGGTGGGTGGGGGCAAACCTATTAGAGCTCGCTCCGTTTTTGTTTCTTCACGCCTGAGTTCTCACGTGAGGAAAAACTGCAGACCCCACACACCTCGGGCAGATCCTGCTACGCTTATCCGCGGCGCTCGTTCAATTCACAGAATGGATATAGAAGGGAGGGCTATTGAAGGCTCTCACCGTAGTTAACTTTTTTTTATCAAAAAAGATCACTCTTTAAGCAAATCGTTGCAATGTTTTTTTAAAAGAATAAAATTTCCGATTAAATGGTCTTATTATTAATCAAAAGATATCAACTTAGAAAAAAATGTATGATAGCCGAAATTTCTTGAAAACAGGAAAAAATCATTAAAAATGGGGTTTTAAGTTATTACTGAAGTGCACCGATAAAGGGTAACTCATCTTCAGCAAAATTCGTCAAATTTGTTACAATTTATTTTCATCTAAGTTCGCAACATTATTTGCAATGACCCCGCCCCCCCCCCAGCTCTGCTACCAACTATAGTATTTGAAACGCCTCCCCCTCGACGGAGGCCTAAAATTGCTGATGTAGTTCATGGGCATCTATAATGAAAACAAATCCTAGGTAGTACACATAAGAAGAAAACAAAAAAACGCATTTCGTCGGATTTAGTAATTTTTTAATGGTACTAATTTTGTCTAAAAGTCTTTTCATGGTTTATTCTACATGTAATTCGCTGATATAACCTGAGAGTGATAAAATAACTTCACTCTATATTCTTTAGTTTATTTAACATTTATTACCACATGTAGCTACAATTTATGTATACTGTTCTTCCAATTATTACAGCAATAACTTTTTAGTAACAGTACTGAAATAAAATGGAATGTACGCCGTGACATATAATTTTTAATCAATTGCGTTGATTTCCGCTTGAAGCAGAAGCTGGTGAATCATAATTACTAAGATGCTCCCGTGGTATTGGTTGGCCAAACCCAAATTCCCTAATTTCTTCTTTAGACATCTCGACAAGAAAAGGAGTTCTTTCATTTGGGAATTCAATCTTAATTATTTTCAATTTATCATTAAGTATTGGGCGAAGATAACCATGGTCGAATCCTCCAATGATCGACCGAGACATCATTACTACAGGCATACTTCCTACTATCATTTGAAAATTATTAGTTGCTGCTACGTAAAATATACGTTCAGTAATAAAAACGAGCGGATAATGGATTTGGTTTAGCGGAAGTCCTGACATGCCGGGTTTATGGTGTTCGCTACGATGTATAAGCATTTTTCCCGGTTCTGGAAGTGGCGAGTAAGACCTTCTTGCATCTTCGGTTGCGTGCGTAGACTCAGTAAAATTATTATGCAGGATTCCGAGATACAAACTTAAATCTGAGGCAATAGATAAAAAGAGAATTTCATAATTAAAATATTTATTAAAACGATTTAATAAAAACATTTAGAACATTTTTTAGATAAAAACAGGTTTTGTAGTTAAAAATGTTTATTATCACTATTTAATTGGGAGATTTTTGATCAATTATACCGTATAGAATTTCGTAATTTTTTTTTATTCAGGAAAACCTTGTAATTTGAGGTGATTAAAATACCTAAATTACTTTCGTTATATTTTTGATGAGCAGTGAATGTTCTTTAAAGCACACGCTCTCCTTTTAGCACCCAGGCGCAGAGTGGGGTAAATAGCAACAAATTTAGCCTAAACTTAAAAACTGAATATTTTTTGCCTATAAACTTTTAAAGTTTCTCAAAGTTTGATGGACCCCATAGCACCATTCGATAAAAGCAGTTTGCCACAGAAGGCTGCGTGAACCATTTTTTCTAACCGAATATACAACCTATTTTTCTGATTCCTATTCCCTTTGCTGAAATATTGATTAAATAATGAACACTTTGTGTTAATTGGATAAACAAGGCAACAGGGAGTCATTGGTGAGACATTTCTGACTTACTATACGAGAAAAATAAGCCTATTCCTGCAAAAGGGACCAAAATGTTCATTTGTTCATAAAAATTGTTTAAATAATTAACTTTTCTTATCCGTTGGCAAAGTATCATAGCAAGAAGTCATTGGCCACACATTTTTAGTTGATTTTGCAAAAAAAATTTCGCAATCATTCATAAGAAATGGTTTAAAAAATTAACGTTTTTATCAATTTTAACAAGATTACACCTAGGAGTCACTAACGATACATTTTTAGTGGGTTTCGCACAAAAAATTGAGCCTTTTCGTGTGATAATGTTTAAAATGTGAATTCGTTTACAAATATTATTTAAATAAATACCATTTGTTGGTTATTTGAAAAATGACAGCAAGTAGTAATTGGCAAGACATTTTTGGTCGATTCTGCAAAAAAATGGAGTATTTATTTTGGCATACAAAAAGTGTTTACTTGTTTATAAAAATTGTCGGAATAATGCTGCCAAGCAGCATATATTTTCAAATGATTATAATAAGGCATACATTCCTTTCATATTCTACAGTTCCAGAAAATTGAGCACTTCTCGTTTTGGACACTTGATTCTACATCTTCCTCGGAGCGTTCGGCAGCGCAGGGTCACGCCTGACACCTTAAGAGCTACAAAGGTGGTAATAAAACACTCTCAGGGCGGCATTATGTCTTTAGAGAAACGTAGTTCCCTCGTAGGTGAGACACCCAGATAGTATGTTTACTGGGTACTCATAGTGTGCATGACATGGTCTGCACCAATCCTTGGGAACTTCTTGAAATGAAATAAGGTCGGGGTATGCTAATGTGGAAATTACACCGTCCTAGCACATAAAAATGAATCCATCTGTATCTGAATTAACTCTTGATGATTTAAGAAAAGCAAAAGTTTTCTCTTTTTACAAGGAATATTTTATATTTTCGTAAAAGTTTCCGTACATTTTCTTGTCAAGTAGCTCTTGGTAGAATTTTGAACATTCTGCTTTCTTCAGTTCGGATTTTAGAAAAAAGGCATCGAGATGGAGTAATACACTTTCCTCATTTCTGGTGTTATAATAGAGGCCAAGGGACTCGGACGCCTGCTATGTTGCTTTGAATAGGAAAGCTATTTTGCCAATTATCTCGTGCTTCATGACAATTTTTGGGAAAGGATCTATGGCATTTGTAAAGATTTAAGCTTTACTTAGAACAACTCGTTTAAGGAAACACTTAGAAATTCAAAAGTCTGCATCCGCCTTTATGCCGTAAAATGTATAATCGCCGAAATGACGAATTTATATGCCAGCTGTTATGTACATGCATGATCTTACGTGTGGCGATGTCAAGGGCCTCAAGCTGAAAGTGGGTATTATTCTGAGAAAACTGCACCCGATCCAAGCAAAATTGCAAAAAATGCAGCCATAACCATGTCTCACGACCGTAAGATAAGCGGTTACGGACGCAAGGACAACCGCCTTCTGCATTTTTCCTTTGAGTGTTTTAGCATATTGTTGACACGCAGGGATTCTTTTCAGGCTATTAGCTAATGGAAGCTTAGCACCTCCAGGAACGCTGATGATAAGGACGATTAGTTTAACAGAATATTCTGAGCACAATCGTCGTAATTTCCTTATAAGGTCTCTATACCTCTCTTTCTTTTTATTCTTCTTAGCTATGGTGTTCTTGTCGGCTGGTGCCGAAAATTTAATAAAAAACATGGTTTGCTTCTTGAACTCAAGGAGAACTATTTCAAGCCTTGAGTGTGCAACAGAAACAATTGAATTTAATATAAAGCACTCTTAGTGCCGCATTGTGCCTTTGGATGTTGGTCGTTTCCGCATGAGTTGGACAACCAGATGGTATGTGAGCTAAATGCTCGGGGTGTGCATGGTACGCCCTGCAGCTATCATGTTGCAAAGAATGTCTCGGCTCAAAATGTGGCAAAGGTAATTTAAGGTGGAAATAAAACCGTCTTGACATACCAAAATGAAACCCTCCATGCCAGACTTCTATTTGGGCGATTTTAGAAAAGCAAAAGTTAGCTCACACGACATTGACTGATCCTCACCATTTTTGTGGAAGGTGCCGTGCATCCTCTCATCGAGCAGCCGGTGATGGAAGTTCTTCTTCTGTGCGTTCCTAATCCGAGCTTTCAGGAGTGACTACTTGAGATAGTTAAGAATTGATACATTTTTCTCATCCCTAAGACTGAAGTAAAGTCTGAGTGTTTCCACAGCCTTTTCTTCGGCTTTGTACAAAAACGTTTCTTTGCCCACTTCTTAGGGCTTTCTGACAATTTTAAGAAAAGAGTATTTGCGATTTGCGACTCTATGTGGTGTACCCAGAATAATCCTGTTGCGAAGACATCCAAGACTCAAAATTCCGCGACCACCTTGACGGCGTGGGATATAGATTTGCGGAACGTAAGACATAAGATGCATGCTTTTGTTCATGTGCATCACCTTTCGTGTCCCGATATCAAGGGATTTTAACTGGTTTTCCGTCAACGGAACTACTTTAAATAAATAGAGTACAGTCGGGTCGAAAAGCATGTTTATTGCAGATACTATGTTCCTCGCATGCAGTTCGGAAGACCAAACTTGCCAGATGAAACGTTTGTATCTACTTCGGAGAGTATCCTTTATAGATTCTACATCGTGAATGCGGCTCTGTAGAACGCCCAGGTATATAAGTCTCTTGAGCGCAAAGGTGTCTAATAGCTTTTTTATTCACGAGCTTAAGGAGCTCATGAAGTGGCCTTGAAAGACACCCCTCTCAAAGGTAACGTGGTTAGTTGTCATACGACTTTTTCCAGATGAGATAGTAAACCTTGTTTTCCAAAGCGGCATCAATCTCTCTATGCACCTCACGATTTGTGGATGACCCTTTGAACTTTCAAGAAGATAGATGATAAGTCTATGGAAGGTTGAATCGAAAGCCTTCCGATAGTCAATATAGGCCATCGATATGTCACGCTGGTAAGATGTTGCATCTTTGCAGATAAATCTATCAATGAGCAGGATTTCTTTGAGCCGCGTTGCTCATTAATTTGTTGCCACACATGTCTAATTGTACGAACAACCTTATCATTTAGGATAGTTGTGAATATATTATACATTGTGTTCAGACAAGAGATTGGCCTGTAATTTTTCGGGTCAGCTAAGTTGCGCATTTTTGGCTGAAGTAGTGTGCGTCCTTCCACAAAATACTCCGAAATTGGCTGTTCCAAGTTGAAATTTGAGGTGAAAATACGGGCTAATTGCTGACGGGTTGAAGGAAACTTGTTTGACCACAAGGTCTTGATGCTATCTGGTCCCCGAGCAGAATAGTTCTTTATACTTCTTAATACTTTTTTTGCCTTGTCGGGACTGATGGGTGAGCTTTGTTGCTCAGGTGTTACGCGGGCATTACAGAGCTACTTAAAGCTTTGTGACGAGTTAACGCATTCTTCTTTTGGTCTTATGATCAAACTTTGGTTTTGTTTTATGATTCGCATCGGCCAAAGCTTTCACTGTATCATATAAACAACAATTGATGGTTTAGAGGTCGCATTCTTCAGATAAATGTCCACGCAGCTCGTCATCCATTACAGCCAGATCTTTAGGCTTGAAGGAAACCTGTGTGTTGATGTTTCTCTAAGTCATATAGCATCGCTCTTCCTTTATCGGATGCCTGCCCGCGGTTGGTCTTAGTGTCACCTCTCTTTCTCTGTTGCCAGCTTGTTCTGGCTGTCGTAGAGTAGGCGCTCCGCTAACATAGTTCCTTTTTTGGAGTGGATTAGCATGCTTTTGCGGACGGTGATGAGAAAGGTGCGATAGCTCTGGTTGTTTCTTGCACCGGAGAACATGCAGCCGTGCTATGTAACCCCGTTCGGGGACCCGAACGGGGTCCCGATATTCCGTCGATCCATCGTATTAACTCTATGTTCATTGGCTTCCCCAGCTCTAGAGTGGCTTTTGGCACATTTTTCACTTCTACGCTTAGGGGTTAATTCCTTTGGGACCACCCCTGGACAATTGTTCGGGACTGTCCATTAATTTTTGTAAACATATTCAGCAGAAACCCTTGGTACAGGGAACACCTATCCGCAACCCTCTTGTAATAGAGATATAGTGAAGCCTTTCTTTTTTGACTATGTCCTTGGGCTTTTTTCACACGCTAAGACGACGTGCTGAGCGAGCATCCGTGAAGCCAAAGCTGTTACCGTAAAAGATTGGTGACTAAAATTATTTTTTCGATATAAGTACCTCATGGAAAAAGATTTTAGACTCAGAAGAAACCCTTCCTGAAGTTTCTTGAACTTTAGGGTCACACTTTTTTGTTTCTCAAGAATCTCACGCAACGCAACGAAACAAAACTAACATCAGGATAATAAATTTTGTATTTTTTTAAATCATTTGAAAATTACCGGAGAATTCTAAAAAATGACAGCTTTTCTTAAAATTCCTTTCTTTCAATGGATTTAAAAAAATTAAAAAATTATTTTGAATGCCAAAATATCTGGCCTAGTTCAGAGCTCGAGTTCGAGGGCCTTGCAATGGGAAGGATCAGCTGAGCTGTCAGATATAGCAAGATACCCTGACATCGTCTTTAGCCGTCTTCTTATTAATCAAAAAATTCTGGATAAAACCTCTTTCAAAAAAACTCTTTCGATATTTAAAATTGCACCAACTTACCCTAAATTATAAAATAAATCATAAACGTATATATATATACATATATATATT
>NC_046664.1:39764045-39789008 GCF_010883055.1 Belonocnema kinseyi | reverse complement strand
AGCCAAAGAAAATTTAAACAAGCGTAGTTAGACATGTTTCAAAAAAATTTATTCCTATCGTCACCAACTTTTTTTAAATACACAAAAAATTTTTTTTTTCGAAAGTCGAGAAATTGTACAGTGAAACCCTTGAATAGCCCTCCCTGCTATGGCCTTTCGAGAATTGACACCGCGCTGCGGTTGTAATTGCGTCACGACGTTTCAACAGTTCACTTGAAGCGGAAGACACACGCGCATTATCACGAAAAAGAACTTAAGCCGAGCTGCAATGGGGGTCAAAAGCCTACTAAATCCGATGAAACGAAGTAAAAATAAGATGACAACATCGTAGATTTCCATAAATTTCTCAAATGTTTCTAAAATTTTTAGTTACAGCAAGATAAGAGTCAATTTAATCCATCAAACATAACTGTTTACACAATTATTTTGACTAAATGTAATTAAATATTGCCTCTCTAACTGAAATTTGAAAATCAGTTGAAAATTTTAGAAAACCCGTGACTTTTCTACTCTATTCTGGAATGAAATTGCTAAAAACGCTGGCAAATTATTTAAACAATTCATGTTAACATTTGGTTATTAGGAGAAGGTAGTATTTTATGTAATATTTATCTAAAAAACCTTTAAGAAATAATAATGACCACCTAAAATTCATAATATTTCTACGATTGTACAAAAACACCTGTTTATGAGCAATACGTGTGTCATGTTGCCATGAATCTTCAAATTTATAGTTGAAAAAGTAGCAAAAAATAAAATAATTTTTAAGACTTCCCACTTTGTATCACTAGCCTATTGTTTTTAAGAAAAATCTAATTTCCGGCCAAGTCGCAGCCCTTTTGGGCTTCGTTGCTTTTGAATACCAAGAATATATATACACTGCGACCTGGAATTAGTGACCACGCATTTACTAATTCCTTAAACAGATCGACCCGCATTTTTGTGGTGATAGAGGAACCCGCACGAGCCTCACGCGCGTCTATTGCATAACATTATGTATTTTAATTGGAAATAGTTGACACGGCCCTGACTTTTCCATTTAAATGACTGTAAATAGATTTAAGACTAATTTCAGGTCAAGTCCAAAATCGTCATTCAAGCCAGGTTTCAGTGTATTTTGATAAAATATGATATAAGTCCACGTGCGCAATAGGTGAAAAGGAGAGGGTAAGGGTCCTGGAAGTCCAAGTTTGTCCTCAATAGGGCGCGGGGTCAACAAGTAATAAAAAAATAGTCAACGTGGTATATTGACGGCCCCCAGCGACAAGGATATTTTCGTATCACCGTTTCTGCGGGTTGACTGTGAGGCTCTCCCTACTATGCTGTGTCCGCGTTCGCTTCCGTCTCTGACTTCATGCTGCGAACTTGATCCTTTAAGCAAAGAAAATAAAAGATTTAAAATGATTGACATATTAATGGGGAAGGAGAAACCGAGGGCCTGGTGGCAATAAAAGCAAATATAATTTTCTCTGGCGAAAACGAAGTTCCTAAAGGCTTTCAAAAAAATGTTAAAATCTTTATTCTTAAACATTGTATTTGGTTGTTAAATTTTATGGCATCTTTTTTACTTCAACTATCTTGGAAAATAAATTCTGACCACTAGTTTATCAGTCGAAAGACACCCCAAAGTGCAATCTCTTAAAAGGTTGTCTAAAAATTTCCTAAAGTGGCGAAACACAAGTTGAAATTAAGAAAAGAAACTAACTGATTATTGCTCAAAATAATGAACTTAAGAAAAATGCATAAAAACCTTCAAGAACCTCATATAGCATATAATTTTTAAAGCTTGTACATTTTTTTAAAAGCCTCCAGGATACTCCAGAATTTCAGTTGAATTGTAATGAAATTGTTATCAATTATACGGTACCTGAATATATGTTTCCCAATCCGAGACGCAATTCTAAATCTGTAAGAAGAGATAGAAACAGAATTTAAGAATGAAAATAATGAATAAAAGGATCAAATAAGAAGATTTTTATCAATTATACGGTACCCAAATTGTCATTATTTCCGGCCTGTGAACTTAGTTCTGTAAGAAGAAATACAAATGTAGTTTAATAATCAAACTATAAATCAGATCAATTTAATAAAAAAAATTAAACATTAAGGCCAGGTGACGCGTGGGTCACATGACAAGATTCTTACCATACTGACACTTTTTTTATTTCTCAACTTATTTTCACACGAAGCGCCACATCGAGTTGAAAATTTGGGATAATAAATAAAAAGCGCTAAGGAAGCTTTGTCTCTTCATGAATTCTAATAATTATAAAAAAGTATACAAAAATTATTTACAAAAAACTTTTTAAATAATTATACAAATTTAAGACCAGACCGACGTTTCTTCGTGCTTTTCACTTATTATCCCAAATATTTAATTCAATCCGGTACTTTGTGTGGCAATAAGTTTGAAGCTGATTATATCACAAAAATTTCTTCCGATTACTTTATTGAGCGGCAACAGGTTTTTCCTGCGCTCGCTTGCCCACCACCTTTTACCACCCGAGTGGTGGTACCGGCGAAGATCGTTGCCGAAAATTACTTTTTTTCAATATCGTTACCTTAAAGTAAAATTTTTAGCCTTTAGTATAAACCGTATATTATTCTAATGGTCAATAAGACTAATTTTTTTAGAAATATCACATGATAGAGCAAATCTAACGTCAGATTGTCAAATCCTATTTTTTGCAATCATTTGAAATTTACAGGAGAAATTTGAAAAATTTACGGTATTTTTTTTTTAAATTCTGTTCTTTCAATTGATTTTTAAACAACAACAAAAATTTTAAGCGACAAAGTAGCATCAGTTTTTCTGAAATCTTAAAAATGAATTTTCTCAAAAATTCCACTTTTAAAGTTTTTTCTTTTCCTCTTAGATAAAGATGGTAATGTATAATACATATTTGTTAAGTTTCGTGATAAATTAAAGTATTTTGTACTCTTTGAATGTTTGATATTGCTACAGTTCACGCTAAATTATAAAATAAATTATAAATGTGTATCATTGCAGTCTTGATGTCAATAATATTTTTCTGCTTATTTTTTAATTTCTACCTTACAAATATTTTCAAGTAGTTACTTTTTATTTCAAGTTTTAACTCAACTACACTAAGGATAATAAATCACCCAAAAATTAGCCTCAGGTCGAAATCAAGCAATATATAAATTTGCTAATGTCTTCGTTTGTGTTTCTTTAAAAAAAGTAACTGTGTGAAAAATACAAATATTTTCAAGATAGCATCAAAAGAATAATAACTAAAAAGCAATAAATGAGATCATACTATGTTAGATACGTTAGGGGCCATTTATAAACCACGTGGACAGTATTTTAATCGATTTTGTGACAAAGGCATTATATTATTTTGTTTTCTTGGGATTTTTTAATGAAATATATGAAACGCGGTCTAAGAAAAGTTACGTACTAAGAAAAAAATCAATTTTCGGATCATTATGAATTCTATAAGTTCTTTAACTGATCTTTCTAGGGGTGCGATCAGAATTTTTTTATCTGCATTATTTCACAAGATATAAATGATTGAAAAAGATTTTTTTTAATGCGCGCGGAGCGGCAGCTTTACGCACACACTCTTCTTCTTCTTCCAACAAAATTTCCATGATAAAATTGCATGCTGGATTATCAAATAAAATATTATACTAATAAAAATTTTATTTATGTGAGTTTAATTTTAAAACATTTAATTTTGTGTAATAGGTTCCAGTGTGTCATTAACAAGGAGAGTTTCATATAAAAAAATCTGATTTTGCAGAGTGTTTTTTTCTATGTTTATTTTTTTAAAGGAATTTCATAAATTTACCCAAAAATACTTCAAAAACTGTATGTTTACAGTTTAAGTATGTCTGTCCGTTAATGCGTCTGGGAACGACATGAGATGCGGGAAAAAGTTCAAAAAGGAGCTGCATCTTTCAGAAGTTCTTACAAAATTTACTTAAACCATTTTTCGATAGGACTTGTTATTTTGGTCTTATTTATCCAAAATATTGTGAAAAAACTATAGAATTCAAATTTTGAATTAAATTATGAGAAGTATAATAAAACTTTTTGGTAGAATAACAGCGTTTAAAATTCTTAAAAAATTTATTTAAACGACATTTTGGAAGAACGCCTCGTTTTTAATTTATTTTTTGAAATTTATATACAAATATCAAAAATATCCTCACTATCCCAAAAAGATGCGAGATATGTAATATTTCCAATGTAAGAAAGCGAGGTAGAAAAGAAAGTTTCAAGAAAGGATTGTATCTTTCTATTGTAAAGTGTAGCGCCAGTGTCAAGATGAAATTTTTTGATAAAGTTTCATTTGAGCATTCTAAGTGCAAAGAATGAGTAACCGAGCGCGAAGTACAATATCTGACAAGCGCGCGCCGTAGGTGCGTAGAAATTTGCAAGAAGTTTAGAAATTCAATTTTTAATTTCAATTTATAAGTTATTAATCGAAAATTCTTCTGCGCAGAACAATAAACGGAAGAATTTGAACTCGAATGCCTCTCTGATCTCGTCACATATTTTGTCTAGTACTTTTTAATGTTTTCATTTATTATTACTTATTTATGTATTAATTCAATTTATTTATCGTGTAAACCTATGTGAACTGTGAATCTTTCGTTTTTCTATGCGTAAAGATAATTCAATTCGTGGAAGAGGTTAATGATATAAACACTGTTATCAGCCACATTTTATGGTCGCCAAATACCTGAATTTGAGTGTAAGAATGTTAATTTCTTATATTTTCAACACAGTAATAAGTAATCATAAGATTCTACTAGTATAATTACGAGTTAAGAAATTAACTCCGAATAAGTAAGTTATTCTTGCTTGTTCTGCAAAAATATTTAATTGATGTAATTGTGTAGTAAACAAAAGTAAATTGATTTATTGTCAAAAATTAAATTAGAATTAAACAAATTTAAAAAATGTGTACTACTGACATTTATAGTTTCAAAATTATTTAAAAGAATTGTAAAGCTCGATTAGCTAAAATCAAAACATTTTTAAAAAATTATGCGAGTAATAAAACAAAAGAAGTGACTCCTATAGAGAATTGATCTGCGAAACAAAAACGCTGATGAAACCTGGCAAGAATTTGGCAGAACTCTAAGTACTGTAAAAGTTTTATGTTCTAAACATTATTTTGAAGCCGAAAGATCAGAAGTTTCAGAATTTTTTATAGATATGTATTTTAGAATTAGCAAATTATTATACGAGTATAAATCAACAGCGAGTACAGAATTTTGTTGTCAGTGATTCGTGTAAAGCAAGTAAATGCACTAAGCGCGCATATTGCGCAACTAGAAAATGATCTTAATTCTCAGCAAAAATCTTGATTGACTGCTCTGCGAGAATGAGCAATTCGGTTCGGCAAGCGATGAAAATTTTCGAGCCTGCTTTCCATTACCAAAACAGAATCTCCATTCCTTTTCCGAAGGTTGCAATGAGTAGCTCGTATTGAGAGACGCTATTTCTGCAAATATTCAGGATGACGCTACGATTCCAAAAATAAAAAAAGTTCGGTATTTAAGATCCTATTTTAAAGATGACGTTTTGCGAGCAATTGAGAATTTAGTGTCAACCAAAAGCAATAATAAATTAGCATAAGAATTATTAAATGAACATTGCGGTAATCACAGCGTAACTGTCCAGAATCGCATGCCGGCCATTGCTTTTTTTATTGTTTCTAAATTGGATCGTTAGACCAGAAAAAAACGAGAGAATTCAGTTACGGGTACGGAAATTCCAACATTCGAGAAACTCAGTAAATTTCTATGGGAACGGTCTCAAGTTTAAGGAGTCAGCGATTTGGAAAGTTGCGGTGAAAAATGAATCTAACTAGCGAAATAATAAATCTAATAATGAGCTTTGTTAAGCAAGTAAGAATTTAGCTTAATTTTTTGCGAATACTGAATCTGAGGTCTACTGTCCCTTATGTGGAGAAAATAATCAACTGCAGTTATGTGTAAAATTAAAAAAAAAATGATTATTAAAGAACGTGTGGAACTTGTTCAGATAAAAGGACTATTTTTTACCTGTTCAAGGAGAAACCACTTAGTTCATGATTGCAAATCCGGAAGGTGCACAATCTTGAATATAAAGCATCACACACCTTTAGATTCAAAATCGGGATCAGAGTAAAATAAAAATAATTCGTCTGTAAAACAATATAGTGTTGAAAATTTTCACATTTATGACGCATCTAAAGTTACGCTAACTTCGGCAGTAACTAAAGTTTTTGAAGACAATAAGAAGAAGTACGCTTATAGAGTCCTTCTAGATAGAAAAATTTATTAATGAAAGGGGTCAGAATTTAAAAAGGCACGTACAGCTGGCAGATTCTGAATTCTATTATCCTGCAAAGTTAGATTTGCTAATCCTAAATTGTCAACAGGGAAACGCTTGCGAGTAACATTTTTTCAGGAGATGATTTAGGATAATATAGGCCTTATAAGACAATCATCGGAGAATCAAGATCAATGACGAAATTGAGAGTTATTTTTGTATGCTTCTGTCAAAACAACTTCGCGGTTATATCTGAACAATGCTTCGATAATTGAGCCTAATATACAGGACGAGATATTTTAGTTGAGTTTACACTTTTTAGATGATTCTATCGTTATTTTCGCAATGATTGAAAAGATGAACCAGTAATTTAAGGTTCATCCATAGGAAAGAATTTATCAAAAAATTCTGTGGAGAACTCAAAAATCAGAACCGCTGAAAACGTATCAAATAAATACCGTAAATTATGGCACTTTGGCAGCTATGGTTCCTGCTACTAGATGCTTCAAACAGCTAACTATAGATGATAATTTATACCTTTCGTTGAGACCAGAAGCCTTAAGGAACGACTGACATATGGGCAACCTTCTCACCGACTCTGAAAATCTGGAGGAAATGAGAAAATTAAGAGACGAGATACTGACACTAGCCAGAGAAGAACGACTGAATCTACACAAATGGATATCAAATAATCCAGGAGTAGTAGAAGAGTAAGTCGAGATAAGCAAGGTGGCTAAAATAGAATTGGACTTAGAAAAAGGGGCTCGGACGTTTTGACTACGCTGAAAATCGAAGGAAAATACCTTGATTTACGAGGTGAATAGCATTGAAATCCATAATGTTACGAAACGCAATTCTTATCGCAAGTAGCTCAACTTTACGATCCGTTAAGTATTTTAGAACTGGTAGTCATGCTCGTAAGAATAAAATTTCAAGAAATTTAGAAGCTCAATCTAGACCTGGATGAACCAGTATCAAAAGAATTAGAAACATCATTTTTCGGTTATCAGTCACATCTATCATCGCTTAACGATTGGAGTATAGAAAGACTAGTAAAGGCTCCGGGAGCGAAAAATGTCCAGCCTTATGGATTTTCAGATGCAAGTGTAAAAGCAACTGGAGCCTGCACCTGAATGGCAGTGACCACAGGAGAAAAATGTAGTTCTATCTTGGTCTGTGCGAAGTTGTGTCTTTGCCGAGGCTCGAGTTATATGGTGCAGTTCAGTTGAACAATCTTTTCAAAACAATTTAGGCAACACTAAAAATAAAGATTGACTCAACAAGATTATGGAGTGACACAATGATCGTCTTAGAGTGGATTCGACCCTTCCCTTATCTTCGAGAAATTTTCGAAGCAAATAGAGTGACGGAAATCCAAGATTTAACAAAAGCCAAAAATTAATTTTACGGTCCTATAAAAGAAAACCCAGCAGACGTCATTTTCAGGCAGAAACTATCTAAAGAATTCTTAAGTACTGTGATGTGGAAAAGAGGACCTAACTGGCTGATGAAGAGCGAAGAGAACAGGCTTTGAATAATTTCATCTCTCTGGTACAGAAGGAACAATTCAATGAGAAGATTGAAAAGATGTCAATAGACGAAGATATAGCAGCAAGGTCAAACAAAATAAATTGTGTCCTGTATTGGAAGGAGGATTCCTGCGCATCCAGTATACAAACAAAAATGCTGATGTAGATTTTGATAAGAAATACCCGATATTATTGCCAGAAACTCATCTAGTTACAGATCTTGTGATCAGGAAATACCATACGGAAAATGTTTCACGACGGAATTAACTCTACATTATACACGATTCGAGAAAAGTGTTGGATTACAGATAGCAGATTTGCGCTTAGGAGAATACTTCATGAAAATATAGTTATAAAAACGAAGCATATGCAGCCGTATTTGTATGCTTATCAATAAATTCGGTTCACTTAGAATTATTATGAGAATTACCATCTGAAGCTTTCCTAGGTTGCTTTAGAATATTTTTTCTTTTCGGAAGCAAAAGTATAACTATCTACTCTAGACACAGCAGAAATTTTGTAGGTGCAAATAACAAGCTGATTGAACTGTAAAGCATGCATCAATCAAAAGAGATTAATGAAGAAATGTACAAATTTTCAAAGTAATAAAGGTATCGAGTGGCTGTGAAGTCCCTAAAACATCACATGAGTCGAACTTTCCATGATACTTTATTCAGTTATGAATAATTGTGCACTTATTTGAGTGAAATCGAAGCAGCCTAATTCCATTAAAAATGGCTTATTATTCGTTTTAAGTGATGAGAACTTGCCGCCCCTATGATCGGCTTTAGGTAGAGTTTATGCGATTCATTCTGACAAAGATGGAACTGTACGCGTAGTTACCATTAAAACTGAAGATAGAATATTTAAAAAAGGACTGTAAAAAGTGTTACCCATACCGTTAGAAATTAACGATAGCCCAAATTGAACGAGACTTTTTCAAGGAGGGCGGCGTGTCGCGTAGCAAATTGTGAATTTAGAATTATAATAACAGCGCTACCTTAACACAAATAGATTTTAGCATATGGATAGGCTGCGTTGGTAGAATGCTGTGTCTCTGCAGACACATCTATCAATGAGCAGATTCTCCCGACTTCCTGCTACACCTTTCTTTGAGCAGCCTTGTTCGTACATTTCTTTCCACAAAGCCCCGATTTTCCGAACAGTCCTATTGTTTAGGACAGTTGTGAACATCTTATATAGTGTCTTTAAAAAGGTGATTGACCTGTAATTCTGTGGGTTAGCTAAATCGCCCATCTTTGGCAGGAGTATTGTGCGCTCTTGCACCTACTAGTCCGGAATAGACTCCTCCTACTTTAGATATGAGGCGAAAATGTAGGCCGCATCCTGGTAAATGAAGTAAACTTTTGCCACCAAAAGGTCTTAATACTATCTGGTCCCGAAGCAGAATAGTTGTGAATTTCTCCTAATAATTTTCTAACCTATTCGAAATTGATGAATAGACATTATTTTTAGGCTTTATGAGGGCCTTGAAAAGCTCCATTAAGCTATTTATGTTCTTTGACCCTTCTTTAAGTGAATGACAAACTTCTCAGATTTCTCTCCAAAATGATCCGACCTGCTCTGCGTTGGGCTGATGTTCGACAGTAACTAAAGATTTTTTGAAGAGTCCAAATTACCTAAAGAAAAAGGGGTGGGTGGCTTTTACCCACCTCTCTGCTCCACATTTCTCCTAGCGTCAGATAGTACCAGTATTCTGTAAAGCATGCCTGATAGTCAGCAGCTTTGACTTGTTCAGTGTTTAGTAATGAATCTGCAGTTCAAGCGCGAACTCTCAAACCTTGGCGGGGAAATTTCTGCCAGATGTTATGTAGTAAATCACAGACTGATATGCACGGCCTCAATGGATAAATCAGAATTTATTTTTTAAGTCATTTCAGGTATCCCATTATTTCTGATCATATATACTATACTTTAAGAATAATTTACAAACTTAAGCTATAATTTCCACGTATACTTTAACCATGGACGAAAATTTAGAAAACAAAACCACATAGAAATTTTTTTTTACAAATTTAGCGGTTTCTTAATTATTTAGATTATAATAGTTGAATGTATAATCGTAAGACCACTTAATTGATGTTATGCATTGTAAAAGTAAGCAATTAAAGCTATTTTGATGATCAATTCTACTTTTTATGCCCTGGTCGATCGCACAGGTTACGTAACATTCTTTTTGTTTAATGTAACCGACCAAACGTTTTTACTTTTATAAAACTGCAAAAAAAAATTTTTTTTTACTTTTATAAAACTGCAAAAAAAAATTTTTAGCGTAATTGAAATTAAATTTATCACTTTCATTCTGAAGCTTAAAAATGATGCACTAGCCGCTGAAAAAGTATGTCAGAAGAGCAAAGTTTTTCGATAATCTAAGGCAACCTCTAATTCTACTTTTAAAATTGTGTAACGTAATAGTTCATGTTTAGACGTTAATACCTTTTTAATGAGAAGAAATACGAAAATTTGTAAGGCGATAAAAATATCATTCTGTATGCATTTTTTTCCGATGGATTTATAAAAAAAATATTAAACATATGAAATTTCACGTGAATTCAAAATATGGGTATGAATTTAATGCAACAGTCTGCTTTTTTATCATATGTTGTTTTCTAAAAGGAATTAGCAAATATGTGTTTTTCCTCATTTTTTCTATATCAATTGAGATATTTATTATTTCCTTTTCGTTTTTGATAGCCCTAACTTTTTTCTTTCATAGCCCGCCAGAAAAATTTAACGAAAAGGTTTAAAGTTAACAAAATTGAAGCGGTTAGTATGAACAAATTAAAATAGATTTTGTCAACAAACGCACCTCCAATTTTTTTTCGATTTTGCATTGACCTTTAACTTTGATAATTAAGATATTTTGTAAATTTCATGCCAGGGCAATTCTTATTTCTTGCCATGAAATGTTCTACATGTTGCCATCAATTTCTACTAATACAAAAAAGATATCTTAGCAGCATCATAAGGGATTCATCATAAGTGGAAAATTGGTTTAAAAAAAAGAATTCTAGCTACAAAAGTTATATAGGAAGCATCAAACTTGAAATATATCTTCATTATTGAGGTACAAGTTAAAAAAATAGGTAAACAATTCAAAGATAGGTTGTTTACAAAAAAATACTTTTAATTTTTTAAGGAAAATCGTTGCCGTTTGTCAAACTAAGACCTTTTTTCAGTTTTCTGGTGGGTTGTTGAAGAAAACGATGAGCTATATGAAAACCAAAAAAGTTCAAATTAGATTAGAAAATTGTTTTAAAAAATTATGACGAATGATTTATCACAAGATTTTTTTTAATGGGTAAGAAACTTTTTATGTAGGTGCGTGATTACGCAGCAAGATAAAATGCACGCATAATTATAATAGCATATTTTTTAACTGATTCAAATAAAAATCATTTCTTGAGAAGAAAAATAAGAAGTCTGGAAGTTAATTTCAATTAATTTTATAACAAAATTATAACGAATATACTTTTTCATTTAGTACGTAATTACGCAGTAAGTTGAAGTACACGTAGAAAAAAAATATATTCCGGGTAGAAATACACCACCGTCCCAGTACTGACTCAGTACAGCCTACCGAAGCTCCAGTACTTGCTGGCTATACTGGACCAGTACTATTCCAGTACAGGTTTGTAATTCTTGGCGGTACTGGCGTGATAGCACTGGCGCAGTACTGACAGTCAGGACTGGGGCAGTATTGGAAAACCCCTGGCACACCAAAATGCCGGTGGTTACCCCGAGACCGAAAAAATGCTTAAAGACAGTTATTTGTGATAGTCGTGCCCGTTTTTCTTATCATGGCAAATTGTTTAATTCCGGTTTAAAATAGAGTTGCGCTTTGTTTTTCTGCATTTTTTTATGAGATTGTGTTACAGCCACTGTGTATTCCTTCATCATCAGCAGACGGTGAGCAAGCACCTGTGGGCATGCGTGACTTTTCTCTAAAAAATTAAGTTAGCATAAACTATTTCTTTGATAGCTTAATTCTGGTGCTGAATTGAAGAGCCTCTCAGCCGTATCCGTGCATTCAACATAAGATGTCCTACTCTTGTTAAAATTCGAGATTTCTTTATCACTTAGGCGAGTCTGCTCATATTTTTTTGTCTACTAATTTTCACAATTTAAACTACTTATTACTAGAATAAGCAAATGTTTCTTTATATATCTATATCGCCTCTGATATTACATTCATGACAGATGTTCTGGGCGTTGACGGACAAAATGCCTTATTGCCATCGGTCAGGAGAAACAGCTTTGGTTGTTTGTCAAACCTTTGCGCTGATTAGTTACTATTCTGGCGCATTTATTTAAAAAAATATAAAGTTTATAAAGTATTTCTTCTAAAGATAATGAAGAAGTCTGGAAGTTATATTTGGTTTAATATTATATAAAAAATATTACAAAAACACATTGTGACAAAGCATTTTGTCACAATTAGTAAGATACTTTTTCCTTAAGTACGTAATTACATTAAATGTAGGAATTCACGTGGAAATAGAAAAAAGTTTTTCAATTGATTTATGGAAAAAGCGCTTCTTCAAAGGAGAAAGAAGAAGTATGCAGAAAAAGTTGTATTTTTGAGAGAAAAAAATTAAATCAGGATATAAATAATTTTTATGAAAATGATGAAGAATACTTTATAAGAAAAGATTTTATTACAATTAGTAGAACAAGTTTTTTGAAAATACGTCACTACGTAGCAAGATGAAATACACGCGGCATTATAATAACATATGTTAAAATGATTCAAGGCATATGCTTTGCAAAAAAATAGTTGCTTATGTATACTCAATGTATGGATTTAATATATTTTAATATATGTTTGATTTGAAATTACATTATAATGTACATACCAACAGTATTGAGAAATAGTGTAAATGGGAAAAGCAGGGAACAAATAATATTCATCATTTCCGTGGAGAAATAAAACTGATTTAAAAAAATTACGTAGCTATAACTGCAAAGATGTGGTATACGTGTCACTTTTATATATATTAAGTCTTATTGTGTCAGCAAATATTAGTCACATTTGGAAAAAGTTTATTTACTTTTCTTGAGAATGTATAAGTCGAGAGTAGATGATATCTAGAGGTACGCCATGAGCTTCAAGGTTTTGCGTTTAAATATGAAATATTTCGAAACTTTTTACAATGTAAATTCACAATCAGAACAATATCTTGATTGCTTGCGCCTAAAATTGTGAGTTATCAATTACAAGTAATAATAATTTTGTTTAGAAAAATTAACCAAGTAGTTGACTTTTTACCCAAAAACAGATGAATTTACAGCAAAGAAAGATAATATAATACCATAAAGTATGCAGTTTTTCAAAAACATTAATTTTGAACATTTGAGTTGAATATTTGAATAAAATAAATTTATTTTTATTTTGAAACAATAATTTTTAACTTAAAATTAAATAGTTACGTTTTCAGATAAAAACATCAATTTTCAATTAAACAGAAGGAGTTTACAACCAAATGTTTAATTTTCAACCTAACAGAATCCTTTTCGACTAAAATAATAAAGGATCATAACAAAATTATTCGTTATTCAAATAATTAAATTTTCATCTGAAAAATAGAAGCATGTTTAAGTGAACAAAACAATTAATAGAGATCGAGCATCTCTACAGAAATTCAGTACTCGTATCTCTGCAATCGAGAATCTCAAAAATTCGTATTTGAAATTGATGAAATCCACGAAGTTTTGAGTTCATTTGAACATGTTTGAAGAAATAATGAGTAAAAATTAATTTTCAACCAAAAATGAAGCAGTTTTTTAAGAAATTAGTTCAATTTTCAGCCCTGAAAATGGACTTTCAGAAAACTGCTATTAAAAGGGCTCACTGTAGTTAACTTTTTTTCTTACCAAAAAGGTCACTCTTTAGTCAAATCGTTGCAATTTTTTTTAAGAATAACATTTTTCCAATTAAATGATAAAATTATTAACCAAAAGAGATAAGTTTGGAACCAAATGTATAATAGCCGAAGTTTCTTGAAAACAGGATCTGCATCGATGAAGGGCAACTCATCTTCAGCAAAATTCGCCCACTGTGTTACAATTTATCATCATCTAATTTTGTAACATTATTTTTGAATGCCCCTCCACCCCTCTAGCCCTGTTACCAACTATAGTATTTGAACCCCCCCCCCCACCCTTCACCTAGGCCTAAAATGTTTAATGTAGTTGATGGAGGTCTATACTGAAAACAAATCCTAGGTAGTACACATAAAAAGAAAAAAAAAGCATTTTTTCAGATCTAGTTATTTTCTACAGTGTACTGATTTTGTCGAAAAGTCTTTTCATAGTTTAATATATATGTAGTTCCCCGAAATAATTCGAGAATTATAGAAGAAATGGAGTATTCTTTAGTTTATTTGCTATTAACTGCCACATGTAGCTACAATTTTTACATACTGTTTGTCCAATTATAACAGCACAAACTTTTAAGTAACAGTATTTAAATAAGGTGGAATGTTCGCCGTGACATGTAAGTATTAATCAATTGGGTTAGTTTCCGGTCGAAGCAGAAGCTGGTGGATCATAATACTTAACGTTTTCGTGGTATGGGTTCATTCATCCTAAATTCCTTAATTTCTTGTGGAGACATCTCGACAGGAAAAGGAACTATCTTGTATGAAAACTTAATCTTAATTACTTTCAATTTATCATTAAATATTGGGTGAAGATAGCCCTGGTCGAATCTTCCAATGATCGACCGAGAGATTATTACTAGAGGCATATTTTCTACTATAATTGGAAAATTATTTGGTGCTGCTTCGTAAAATGTACGTTTAGATCTAAAAACAAGCGGATACTAGATGTTCTTTTGTGTAAGTCCTGTCATGCCGGGTTTACGGTGTTCGCTAGAATGCATAAGGATTTATCCCGGTTGAGGAAGGGGCGAGTAAGACCTTTTCGCATCTTCAGTTGCGTACGTAGACTCAGTAAACTTATTATAGAGGATTCCGAGAGAAAAACTTAAATTTGAGACAAGAGACAAAAAGAGAATTTAATAATTAAAACATAATTTAAAGCGATTAAATAAGAACATTTTTTTAGATACCAAAAAGGGTTTTCAGTTAAAAATGTTAATTTGCACTATTTAATAGGGACATTTTTTATTTCTTATACCGTATATAAATTCGGAAATTTTATTTATTTAGGAAAACCTTGTAAATTTGAAGGTAAGTACTTCAATGCTTCGACATGGTAGTTGAATACATACTGGATATTGCACCATGCCCAGTTGATCCAACAATTTCTTTTTAGGAAATAAATATTAATAATATACACAAGGTGTCCTGCGAGAACTGTAGTTAATTTAAACACCAAGGTTTCTCTCAAGCCTAAAGATCTAGCTGAAATGAATGACGAGCTTCGTGGACATTTTTCCAGCGAATCCGACTTCTGGGCTATCAATTATTGTGTGTATAATGCAGCGAGAGCTTTGGCCGATGCGAACCGTAAAACAAAACCAACGGTTAATTATAAGACCAAAAGACGAATGCATCAACTTGCTATAAAGACAGACTGGGCAAGACAGTACGCGTCCCGCATTCAGTGTGTGATTAACTACATCAAATCTGGCAGGAATTTTACCGCCAAGGTTCGAAAGTTCGCGCGCGAACTCCGGATCCGTTATCACACACTTAACAAGTCAAAGCTGCTGACCATCAGGCAGCATATTGTTGAAAAAATACGGATACTATCTGACGGTAAGAGAAGTCTAGAGCGAAGGGAGAGGTGGGTCAGAGAAAATCAACAGTTTCTCTCTGACTTATCTCGACTCTTCCAAGACCCTTTAGTTACTGTGGAACACCCACACAAACAAGAGGAGGTCGAAGCATTTTGGAGAAAGTCTACGAAGTGCAGCATAGACTGGACGAAGACTCAGAAAATATAAATAGCTTCAACCCATCAGCATTTTGCCTGTATTTTCACCTCATATTTTAAGTCGAAAGAGCCGATTCCGGAGTGGTTGGTGGAAGGGCGCACAATACTCCTGCCGAAAATAGGCACCTTAGCTGCCCCGAAGAATTACAGGCTAATCACTTGTCTGAAAACCCTTAATAAGATGTTCACACCTATCCTAAATGATAGAATTGTTCGGGCAATGGAACCTGTGTGGCAAGAAATGTATGAACAACGAGGCTCAAAGAAAGGCGTAGCCGGATGTCGGGAGAACCTGCTTATCGATAGATGTGTCTGCAAAGATGCAACATTCTATCAGCGTGAACTATTGATGGCCTCCTCTTTTGCCTTACATTATTGCCACTATCTCGAGCACTTCGCCATTCCGACGGGTACTTGTGCGGCAAACCTGCAGATCTAAAGTACAAGGTCACTCATGTATTTTACATGGACGATCTTAAGATCTATGCTAAAAACAAAGAGCAACTACATCTAGCTCTAGGGATTGTCGCACGATATACTAAGGGGATTGGAATGAAATTTGTGTTAGCAAATGCGCCAAGGTTTATTTGAAGCGAGGGACACTTAATCGCATCCCTGAAGATCCTGAGTACATTGATAGAAGCGCTATAAGACACCCTTGCGCTGGAGAGACTTATATATACCCGGGCTCGCCACAGAGCCGCATTCAGGATGTAATATCTACAAAGGATTCTCTCCGAAGCAGATACAAACGTCGCATCCGGCAGATTTGGTCTTTCTAACTGTCAGCGAGGAACAAAGTATCTGCAACGAACATGCTTTCCATCCCGGTAGTACTCTATTGATTTGGAGTAGTTCCATGGACGAAGAACGATCTCAGAACCCTTGATTTCGGGACAAGAAAGGTTATGCTCATAAAAAAAGCATGCATCTTAAGTCTTCCGTTCCGCGACTGTACATCTCACGCCGTCAAGGTGGTCGCGGAATATTGAGTTTTGAATGTCTTCACAACAGGATTATTCTGGGCACAGCAAATAGAGTTGCAAATGGAAGAGACCCTCTTCTTAAAATGGTCAGGAATCACGAAGAAGTGGGCAAAGAAGCGTTTCTGTACAAAGCAGCGGAGGAGGCTGCTGAAACACTTGGACTTAACTACAGTATTAGGGGTGAGCAAAATGCATCAAATTTTATCTATCTCGAGTACTCACGCCTGAAAGCTTGGATTAAGAAAGCACAAGAGAAAAACTTTCGTGAACAGCTCCTCGATAAGAGGATGCACGGTATCTTCTACAGAAATGTGAAGGATCAGTCAATGTCTTGTGAGCGTTGGCTTGCCTTAAATCGCCCAGATTGAAGTCTGGTACAGAGGGTTTCTTTTTTGCATGCCAAGACGGTGTCATTTCCAGCTTAACATACCGTCGCCACATTTTGAGCCAAGACATTCCTGATGATAGCTGCAGGGCGTGCCATGCACACACAGAGCATTTAGCTCACATACTATCTAGTTTTTCAACTCACGCGGGAACGACCTACATTCAAAAGCACAATGCGGCACTAAGAGTGCTTTATTACCATCTCTGTCACTCTTACGGCATTAACCTTAATAGCGCTCCTCTAAATCCTCCTGTGGAAATCGAGTCAATTGTCGAGAATAGGAAGTGCTGTATATACTGGGACTTTATATTTTCGACAATTGTTTCTGTTGCTCACTTGAGGCCTGACATGGATCTTATTGACTTCGAGAAGCGAACCATGTTCGTTTTCGAATTTTCGGCACCAGCTGACAAAAACATCATAACCAAGGAGAATGAAAAGAAAGAGAGGTATCGAGACCTTATAAGGGAGTAGCAACAATTGTAGCCGGAATATTCTGTTAAACTAATCGTCCTTACCATCGGCGCTCTTGGAGGTGCCAAACTTTTACTTGCTAATGGCCTAAAAATCATCCCTGCGTGTCAACAATATGCTAAAATACTTCCGGGGAAAATGTAGAAGGCGGTAGTCCTTGGGTCGCTCCGTGTTTTTAGGGTGCACGAGGATTTTGCTGAATCTTCGTATTGATTCCTTTACAGACTGTGACCACCTATCTCACGGTCATGAGACGTGGTTGTGGCTGAAATTTTACCGCGATTTTTCTGGGAGCGGGTGCAATTTTCCAGATTAGCACCCGCTGCATGCGATATTCTGCGGTTGTCCTTATGACAAGCTGAACGCTTTTTTTTAATTTGACATTAAAAAAGGTTCTCAAAGCACCAACGGCCTTGACGATTACATTCTCATTGCGATAATCGCGCTTCGCTCTCAACAGTTGGCTTCTACAGGCTCTATTTTTTAAATCGTGGGCTAATCGAAAAATTCTACTAGAATAGTTTTGAAGTATATTTGGTATCTAGTGGAAATTTTGAATGAAATTTTTGGATCTATGAAAAAAATAATTTTCTCTATTTTCTGAAAATTTTCAAAGTTTTGAAAAGTATGTAACTTTACTAACTTTCCTCAAAATAAACAATTTAATTTAGATAATTTGCAAGTCTTACACGCATTTATAAGAAAGTTTGACAAAAATTTATGAAATTAAAGAAAATTTAGAAATTATGAGAATGCGCTCAATTTTTTAATTTTGGTTCGAAACGTCTGATTAACGAACTTAACTTTCATTTTGGGGACCTTAAGAAGTGTATGAAATCCGGATTCGATTGGACAAATCCTTCAAAAGTGAGCGTGGCTACATCATTCAGGTAACCATACATACGGACATACAGCCATACAGACATACAGGCATACAAACAGACATACAGACAAACACCTACAAAATTTTATGGTTTTCGGATTCTTTGCGTGCCGAAACGTAAAGATTCGTTAAAAAGCAGAGATCGAAAATTTAGACGATTACATTACACTCTCATGAATCAGAATGTAAAAATATATGTTTTGAAGATAGCCTCACAAGGATAATCATTAAAAGACGATTAATGAGATCATAATCGATTAGATACATGAGGGAGCATCCATAAGCCACGTAGATAGTATGCTTGTATGTGGAGGGGGGGGGGGAGTGTATGACAATGTTCACAATTGATCACAAGGGGTGTCGGGAAGGCGGTCAAGCCGAAGTCTACGTGGATAAGAATGGTGCAAATTTATTTTTACTCAACATGTATATCATCCCCAAATCTGTTCAAATACACAAAAATAAATGCGTCTTTCTTAAAATGTTATTTAGAGATCCCGTAAGCCCAATGATGTTTAACACGTTCTTAAAAAAACGGGTTTTTACATTTTATTCAGAATAGTGAATATTAGTTGTATCCAGTTGACCCGCAAAATCTGTTATCACAGTTGGCCGTACAATAAGAATACAAAATTATTTTGGAATTAATCTATTATTTCTTTGATGCTGATTTTTTAAAAAAGTGTTAATATATAAAATAGGACCTAATACTGATAATTATATGTTGAAGTAAATTGTTTCAATAATTAATCAATGTTTAGATTCATTTTCTCATAAAATAATGTTAGTAAATCGCGATTTTTTCTAAATATTTAACTCTTTGTCTACTGTTTTCTTAACGTATTATACGGATCAATTCAGGAAAAGAGCTATCTATGCGAAGAACAATTGAAGACGCTCCAACTTGATGTCGATCAACTGAATTCGTTTGAGAGTGTCTAACCTATTGGATCTCTCTGTTCTTTTATACTTTCAGGCCTCTCCATCATAAAAAAAATAGATCCCGCGTCGAAAAGTTTCAAAGGATAAAACATGGGTCAACAATCGCATAAGCATGAGGTGAGCTTGAGATGAGGTTGGGTTCAGCGTGGCTCAAGATTGGGGCAATGTTCACCAACTGTCGTCTCACGGTTATCCCATGGTTATGAACAATGGATCAAGCATAGTCAATGGCCCCTCTCCTATGCTTCGCCCACGGTCGAAAGTGATTTGGTTTGAATTGAACTTTGGAAAAATTTTCGGAAATGGGCGCAATCTACTACGTTTTTTCACCTTTTAGTAAGAATTTGTGGATAATTTTTTTTATTGGACTTTCCGAAAGTTTCGGAAAGCGACATCATCCAATAAAATTTTCAGCAGAATTTTCGGAAACTATTACTTCCATTGGACTTTGCGAAATTGTTGACTGAAAACATTGTTAACATAACTTTGCTCGATTTTTCAACATACTATACCTGCGTGAAAAAAGTTTGCATGGCTTAAACATGGTAATACACTTGGAAATATCTAACCCTAAGCATGGGCCACTGCTGAATGATATCATGGCCCAAGCCTTGCTCTTGTCCGTCTGCCATTCTTAGGTCACGCTACACATAAATAAATAAATACTTAAAAAAAGATCCACCTGTTAGAGGAAATAAGCCTGCTATTAAAATTAAAATCTTAAGTTTGCCAATAGCCGACACGTCTCTAAATAGCAAGTTCGCTACCCGGGTGCATCGGATAATTCAGCAATGGCGAAGCTACGACACAAGTGCGCCGGATCGTACACCTGGACATTTGAAACGTCATCTACGTGCACCAGGTAGTTTAATACGTATTATACGAGAATTTTTTTAAAATACAAATTTGGTCAACACCCAAAATGACTACCCATTGTGAGGAGACGACGCGGGTGTGCCGGATCGCACAACAAGTCATCTAAAAGTTTATCAACGAGAACTTTTTTGAAATTCAAATTTTTTCCAGGACCAAAAAAAGAACAAATGCTGAATTGACCTGAGTGCGTAGGATAGTACACTAGGTAATTTGACACGAATTCTACAAGAACTTTTTCAAAATTTAAATTTTGGTAACACCTAAAATAACTACCAACGTTCAGGCGACGACACGGATGTGCCAGATCACTCAAAAGGTCCTTTGAAATGTCATCTACGAGGACTTTTGTAGAATACGTGTTATAGCACTACCTAGTGTACGATCCTGCGCACATGGGTCGTCGCCTCACCACTGGTAGTTATTTTTGGCGTTGACAAAATTTCAATTTTGGAAATCTTCTTGTAGAATATGTGTGATAACACTTTTTAAATGACGTTTCAAATGACCTGTTGCACGATCCGGCGCACCCGTGCCGTCGCTTCACCACTGGTAGTTATTTTGGGTATAGGAAAAATTTGAAATTTAAAAAGTTCTTGTAGATTACGTATTAATCTACCAAGTGCACGATCCGGTGCACTCGTGTAGACAGCTCACTATTGGTGAAGGCTTCGATGCACCCGAGTAGTGAACTTACCATTTAGAGACGTGTCGGCTATTGGCAAATTAAGATTTTAATTTTACGCGCAGGCTAATTTCCTCTAACAATTGGATGTTTTTTTTGAGTATTTATTCATTTGTGTGTAGTGTGTTAAAAGAATGGGAGACGGATAAGATCTAGGCTTCCACCATGATACCATTCAGTCGTGGCCTATGCTTAGGGACAGATATTTCCAAGTGTAATGCCATGTTTGAGCTATGAAAACTGTTTTCTCGCGGGGATAGTATCGTGAAAAATCTAACACAGTTATGTTAATAATGTTTCCAATCAACAACTTCGCAGAGAATAATAAGAGTAATTTTTCCGAAAATTCTGCTGAAAAATTGATTGAATGATATTCCTCTTCGAAACTTTCGTAAAGTTCAATAAAAGAAACTATTTATCCACAAATCCTTTCTAAAATGTCAGAAAACGTAGTAGAACGTAGGACGGCAATAATGACTGAAATTTCCAAAACTAATTTCTTGACAAAATTCCTTTGAATAAGCGATTTAAAAAATAACACAATTTGACTACTCTTCACTCAGTGGGGCTATAATATCTGCAACTTAACAGACTATTTAAAGGAAAATTTACATTTAGATTATGATCCGTGAAGAACATTTGAAGACTATTCAAAAGTAAAAAAAAAGTGATGAAAGTGAAAAGAATCAATATTAATGCCAGAAACTCGCAAAACCCCAATTTTCACTAATAAGTTTTTTTGGGATCGTATAAAATAGACGTATGGGGTTAACATTTTCAAACTAATATCAAATTTGTATGCTTTATCTAATTGCAAAGAAAAGTGTTGAGTTTCAACTTGCCAAACTCATTTGGACGATTCTGCATAAAATGTACAAAAACATATTTCTACATTATCATAATTTATGATTGAGTATTTTCCCAGAAAGGACATTAAAATTTGTTTCAAACATTGTTTTTAACTTTTTTTTGCATGTCTCATGAAGTTTAATGAAGAATATCTCTTGTTAGTTTGCTATATTTTTTACAGTTTACGAGCAAATTCTAAAATTACATGATTGATAAAAAAAATTCTTTCTGTTAGAAAATGGTTTAGTGTGTATATTATTTAGATGTGTAAATTTATGTCCTATGACTTTTCTTCTCTGTCATAATTTTCCAGAAAAAGTAAAAAATTTGATTGTAAGAAAAAAGACTTTCGCTGGCTACTAAGGTTATTTAGCAAAAATCATGCTTACATAAAAGTTGTAAACGCACGAGCACAAGTTAAAAAAAATGGCACAAAATTTATATGTGCGCTTTTTGAGAAAATCTATTCTTAATTTTTTCAGAAAACTGCTGCCATTTTGTTAATTTTAAACCTTTCTTATTATTATTATATATATTATTATTTTGAAACCAATGATTTCACAAGAATTAGTAAGATACTTTTTGGATGAATACAGATATAATTGAGCAGCGAGCTAAAATACTAGTGAAACTGGAATAACACATGTTGCAAAGGATTCAAAGAAAATTATTTCTTTTGAAGATAAAGAAAACGAAAAAGTCTAGGGTCAGTAAGAAAATTTTTCTGTAAACACGAAATTGCGCAGCAAAATGAAATACAGATTAAATTATAATGACATATGTTCTAGCTGGTTTAAAGAAAAAGGTTTTTTTTTGCAAAAAGTAGCAATCTGCAGAAGAAGATTTTATTTTGAAATAAAAAAACATGTCAGGAAAAAGAAGAACTTTCAAGAAAAAGTTATACTTTTTAAAGAAAACTATATAATGCGGGATAATTAAAAAAAATTATTATATTACAATTAGTAAGACACGTTTTCTGGAAATATATAACTACGCAACAAGATGAAATACACGTTGCATTATAATAACATATGCTTCAAATGATGCACATTATTTGCTTTACAAAAAATATCTTTTTAAGTATAGTTAATACCTGTATTTAAGGTATTTGAACATATAATGGATGTATAATTACATTATAATCTACATAAAAACAAAAGAATTCAGAAATAGCATAAACGGGTAAAGCAGAAAACAAATAAAATTTCTCATTTCTCTATAGAAAGAAGACTGAGTTTAGAGAATTTATGTAGCTATAACTGAAAAGGTGTGGCATACATGTGACCTTATATAATAACCATTATCTTATTATTTCGCCTCTTATTATTTACATTTGAAGAAACTTTATTTACTTTCCTTGAAAATATTTAAGTGGAGAGTGGATCATATCTACACGTGCGCTGCGAATCTCAAGGCTATTTTACTACTTTTCAACTACTTTTTGATACTACTTTTTTCCACTAATTATTTTCAACCAATTTTTTTTAACCACTTCTTTTTTAATTATTTTTTAATATGATGCGTATTTTTAGGTATTTTTACGATTAAAACCAAAAACAGAACTATCCAAAAATTATTCATGATAAATAAATGATTTTTACATATTCATCTGAGAAGGTAATAGATTCTTTCACAATTTGACCCCCCCCCCCTATCAGTTTTTATCACATGTCAACGTTTGAGACCCTCCGAATTCGAAAATAGGTTTTTATGAATGCGTCTGCTGTCGGTCTTTCTGTATGCGTTTCTTTTTTTGAGCACGGTCACTTCTGAAAAAAATCATTTTATCAGATTGGCCTCGGGTGCACTCTTTTAGTGTCCTAAACTGAAGGACATGTTTGTTAGCCAGTCATTTTGGATGTAAAATACAAAAAGTGAGAGCATTTTTTATATTTTTAAGACCACTGTTTTCGTAATTCAAACATTTTCTGGACGAATATTTATAGTATTCAAAAATCTGCCCGGTTCGCGGGCTAATTCCCATCGCGCGCTGCGCTCGCAAGTCGGAGCTCGCCTAGGGCGCGCAACTGTTGGTTCTCGCGCCTTTTCCATATCTTCTATTAACTTGCTTAAAAGGTTCATTTTCGTGTGTTTTTGGAAAAAGTCATAAGGATAAATTGTTCGACTTTTAAATATTATGAATAACTGCACAGAGAATTCTTAAATTTTGAAAAAATGGTCCCAAAAATATTGAAAAAAATATTCGAAATATAAAGTATACATACGTCTGGTTCGTTTTCTGACATAAATATATTACCAATAGGTTCAGTATAACTAGGCCCTAGTATGCATTTCTTCCGCAAGTGTTTTAGCATATTGTTGATACGCAGGGATGCTTTTCAGGCTATTAACAAGGGAAAGCTCGGGACCTGCCGAAATTTCGATAAAGACCATGCTATATACATATTTATATATATTTGAAATAATAATAAATATTTGAAACCTCATATTTGAAGTCGGAAGAGCCGATTCCAGAGTGGTTGGTGGAAGGGCGCACAATACTCCTGCCGAAAATAGGCAACTTAGCTGACTCAAAGAAAGGCGTAGCTTGTTGTCGGGAGAACCTGCTCATCGATAGATGTGTCTGCAAAGATGCAGCATTCTACCAGCGTGACCTATCAATGGCCCGGATTGATTATCGGAAAGCTTTCGATTCTACATCCCATAGACTTATCATCTGTCCTTTGGAAATCTTAAAGGTTCATCCGCAAATAGTTTGGTGCATAGAGAGATTGATGCCGCTTTGGAAAACCAGATTTACTATCTCATCTGGGAAAAATCGTGTGACAACTAACAAGGTCACGTTTCAGTGAGGTATCTTTCAGGACGGCACCATGAGCCCACTCCTCTTTTGCCTTACATTATTGCCACTATCTCTAGCACTACGCCATTCCGACGGGTATTTGTGCGGCAAACCTGCAGATCGAAAGTACAAGGTCACTCATGTATTTTACATGGACGATCTGAAGATCTATGCTAAAAGCAGAGAGCAACTGCATTTAGCTCTGGCGATTGTCGAACGATATACTAAGGAAAGTGGAATGGAATTTAGGTTAGACAAATGCGCCAAGGTTTATTTGAAGCGAGGAAAACTTAATGGCATCCCTGAAGATCCTGAGCTCGTTGATAGAAGCGCCAT
>NC_046664.1:39758189-39763945 GCF_010883055.1 Belonocnema kinseyi | reverse complement strand
TCTGTTAAACTGATCGTCCTTATCATCGGCGCTCTTGGAGGTGCCAAGCTTTCACTTGCTAATAGCCTAAAAAGCATCCCTGCGTGTCAAAAATATGCTAGACACTTGTTTGATCGCCGATCTGGTTTCATAAGAACATCAGACTCAATATCAATGATAACTAAGTTATCTTTTTCTGAAAATAGAGATGGGTTTCGCTTATTGGCTTCAATTAGCATAACGGACTCATAGACCGCGTGGTGCTAAAGTGCTAACCGTAAAAAAAGTTTTTACCCACTATTCCCGTGTGAAATGAGTGCATCTATTTGAAATTCATTTGAAGTATCTTATTCTCTACGTACCTGTTTTAAAACCGATCCAATCGAATGTCTGAGAAAATCAGATCGGCCATCCGAGATTTCCAAACCGAGCCTTCACAATGATCAAGTCAGCCAGCTTGAGATACCCGAGATTACGGTCCGAGACAATCGAGTCGACTTTCTGAGATTGTCGATTTGGACCAAACAAACCTTCATTTTTCACCGTGCAGATAGAATAGATTTTGGAAATATTAATGGCAAGAGAAAGGAAAGCAAGGTATGCTATCTAGAAGGATGCCAGTTGGGTAAAGTGGAACATAACTTTCGGCGAAGAGTGGGACAAGTCGTGTAAACATTTTCGCTTATTTTCAAAAGAATAAAGTATGAAAATTTGGCTTGTTTATTTCTATTTATTTACAGAAACAATTGAAACTGTATATCAAGAAATACTACTTTCACACAATCTTTTTTTTTATAAATTGCTTTGGATTTATAATGTGCCATGTGTAGATCGACACATGCTTTTACCATCGTTGGTCAGGATATAAATTATAAAAAAAACGTTTCTGCATACACATGAAGGTTTTTTCAGGATGTATCTCCGAAAATGCGATCGAAATTGTTTGGAACAATTATTATAAAATGAATGCATTTTAATAGGCGAAAAAATTCACTCTTTTGTGGATTCAATTCGTTTTCTGACTTTTTCATGTTTTTTTGCTTGTTTTTTTTGTCAAATATTTTACAAAAGGATTTTTTAAGATTTCTAAATAAATCTAAGTAGAAGTTTCAATTTTTTCAAATAATTCTGAATCACAAAATAATTATTATTGAATTATCCATTTCAAACGCATACACACAAACACATTATGCAATATGATGTACATGGGGTACAGTCGGACGAAGTGAAATTTTTTTCTTGATTGCAATAAAAAGAGTCTCTTTTATTATTTTCAAATTATAAAGGTGCCTATATATACAAAACCAAAGAGAACAAAATGACATTCGACTTTGAAGATACAGTGGATAAGAAAAATTATGAAAAGCAATAACAAAAAAATCTCCAACCATGTGTCACTCTCCCCTATCATTACATGCAAATACTTACCGACAGAAATAAGGAAAATTGTCAAAGTAAAGACTAAACTACTTATAAGAATCTTAATTTTATTTTAGTCGAGGAACTGTTTAATAAATAATTTCTGGAACTGATAAGTGTTTTATAAGTTGTTTCACGAGGAGCTTTCTACTAGTATTTATCTTTTTTTACATTCTCATCAGAAAAGGTAATAGATTTTTGTAAAATTTTACACCCCAAAATGTTTTTACGAATGTGTTTGTCTGTCTCTATATGTCTGTCTGTGAGTACGATGACTGTTGGAAAAATTAATACATCAGATTTGTCTTTAGTACACTCTATAAGTATCAAAAACTGAAGGCCAACTCTGTTAGTTAGCTATTTATAATAGAAAATCAAAAATTCCATTTTTCGAGCAAACTATGCAAGATACGAAAAAACATAAATTAACAAAAATTATACACCCAAAAAATATCTAAAAATTGGTTGTGGGTTAATTTTTTTTAAAGGAGACACGTGATAAGAATGTGGTCGTAATATCTGAAAGAGCTTTAACAAAAGAGAACTCACAATCACTAAATTACAGATTCCATGCTTGCACTCTAAATTCAAAAAATTCTGTGCACAAATGTTGGGACAACACAAATAACGAATACGTAGCTCGTAATGAAGCATACCTAACATCAGATTGCCAAATTTTGTTTTTTTTCCTCTTTTGCAATTATTTTAAAGCTGCCAGAAAATTCTGAAACCCCATGGCAGCTTTTCTTAAGACAACGTTCTTTCAATTGGTCAAGAAAAATACAAAAAATATTTAAATGAAAGAATGGTGAGCCGAGTTTCAAGCTCGATTTCGAGGGTCTTACAACAAGAGGGGTCAGCTGATCCGTCAAGTCAGGCACGGTACCCTGCCATCGTCTTCACAGGTTGCAATGTATTTTCATAAAATACGAAATAATTCCACATGCACGAGGGAGACAGGTGAGTGGGAGTTAAGGAGTTCTTTAAAGTCCAAGTTTGTCTACAAGTAGGGCGTGGGGTCAAAAAGTATTAAAATATTGTTAACGTGGTATATGAACGGCCCCTAACGACAACAATAATCTGGCATCACCGTTTCTGCGGGTTGAATACAGGGCTCTTTCCCCCATTCCGTACCTGCGTTCGTTTTCGAGTCGAGCTACATCCTGTGAACTAGATTCTGTAAGAAAAGAAAGAAAGGGTTTGAGAACATTTAAATATTCATGGGAAAGGTGAAAACGAGGGCCTGATTAAAATAAAAGCACATGCAATTTTGTCTTTCAAAAACAAAGTATCTGGATCTGAATCTTTTTTCATCTAGTCCACTTCAACTCTTTCTGAAAATAAATCAGTACCCAGTGGGCACACAAGTCCTAAACTTGTCCTATATACGTCGTTTGTCGGACGTCTTATGGACGTCCGCCCTAAGTGCACCTAAAGTGCAATATATTAAAATATTATCTAAAAATTTCCCAAACTAAAGAAGCACAAGTAGAAGTAAAAAAAACTGAAACTGTTTATTGCTAAAAAATAATAACCTATAGATGATACGCAATAACATTTGAGAAACGGATATAACGTTCAAAACTTGAAACTTGAAAATTTTCTTGAAAGCCTCCAGAGTACATAAGGATTCGAGTGGAATTGTAATAAAATTGTGATCAATTAAACGTTACCTGAATATGTATTTGCGATTCCGAGATGAAATTCTAAATCTGTGCAAAGAAATAGAAACAGAGTTCAATAATAAAAATAATTATTGAGACGATGAAATAGGCAATTTTTTCACAGATTATACGCTACCCAAATTTTTTTTATCTTCGGCCTGTTTACTTATTTCTGTAAGAAGGAATACAAATGTATTAATAGTCAAAATAGGAATCAGATGAAATTAAAATGGACATTTTTAATTATTAGATCGGTATACAATTTAGCAAAATTTCTTTATTCAGAAAAATTTTGTAATATCAGGTGATTATATTCCAAAAATTACTTCCATTGTCTTTGTTTAGCGGTAAGAGTTTTTTTCTGTGAGCGCTCGCACATCACTTTATACCACCCGAGTGTCCTCATGAGCAAGTACGTCTATCCAAACCTGTTACCGCTAAAAATCGTCGACGAAAAAAAATTTGTTTTCAATGCGATTACCTTCAAGTAAAAGTTTCGAACTTTAATATACGCTCTATTTTTCTAATGGCCAATAAGACTAATCTTTTTGAAAATCTAACGTAATAGGGCAAATTCAACGCCAGATTTTCAAATCTTTTTTGCAATTATTTGAAACTTACCGGAGAATTAATAAAAATATCTGTATATTTTTCAAACTGCTGTTCTTGCAATTGATTTTTAAAAATGAAAAAAATTTAACGATGAAATAGCATTAGTTTTTCTAGAAATCTTAAATGGGATTTACGAGAACTTTTTTGAAATTTAAATTTTCTCCATGATCAAAACATTGACAAATGGTAGGTCGACGACCCGGATGTGCAAAATCATGCACCAGGTAGTTTAATACGTATTCTACAAGAAATAAAAAAAAATTCAAACTTTTTCAACATGAAAAATGACGAGCAATGGTAAGGCGACCACCCAGGTGCGCCGGATTACGCAATAGGTCATCTAAAACGTTATCTACGAATACTTTTTTAGAATTTAAATTTTTGCCATAACCAAAACAATTGCAAATGGTTAGTCGACAAACCGAGTGCGCAGGATCATGTACCTGTAGTTTAATACGTATTCTAGAATAACTCTTTAAAATTCAAATTTTGTCAACTCCCAAAATGACTACCAATGGTGCAGCGACGACACGGATGCGCCAGATAACTCACCAGGTCCTTTGAAATGTCATCGACGAGGACTTTTGGAGAATAAATGTTAAAGCACTACCTAGTGTACAACCCTGTGCACACGGGTTGTCGCCTCACCATTGGTAGTTATTTTTGGTGTTGACAAAATTTTAATTTTGAAAATATTCTTGTAGAATACGTGTAATAACACTACCTGGTTCACGATCCTGTACACCCGGGTATGTATGTATGTATGTATGTATGTATGTATGTATGTATGTATGTATTTGTGTATGTATGTAAGTATTTACGTACGTAAGTATTTATGTATATATGGCTGTATGGATGTATGTTTGTATGAAAGTATGTCTGTATGTCTCTCTGTGAACACGATAACTTTTGAAAAAATAAATCTATTGGATTGGCCTTTGGTACACTTGTTAAGTATCCTAAACTAAAAGTCAACTTGATTAGCCTGCCGATTTGGATAAAAATTCAAAATGTGGGCACCGTTCGAAAATTTTTGAGACCAATTTTTTCAAAATTCAGAAATTCTCTGTACGTTCATTCATAGTATTCAAAAAGTTAAACAAATTCTCCTTATGACCCGCCCGGCCAGTTTTAGTCAAATGTCCACGTTTGAGACATGTTTGTTAGCCAGTCATTTTGGATATAAAATTCAAAAAGAGAGCGCATTTTGAATATTTTTGAGACCACTTTTTTCAAAATTCAAAAATGTTCTGTACGGACGTTTATAGTATTTAAAAAGTTGAACAATTCAGCCTAATGATTTTTTTCATAAAACTAAAAATTACCAGAGATAACGTATGTACAAAATACCAAAAAACAGACGAAAATTCACCTTTTAAGATAAATAACGGGCGATATGAAAAAAGGCAAGAGAAGAAAAAGTTTTATTTCTAAATGCCCTACAAGAGTGATATAACAACTTTTTGAATTTTATTGAAAAATCAAAAATTGAAATTTTGACAGCATAAAAAATAATGAAAAATCAGAAAAATACACTGTGAAAATTTTTTTGTGAAAATTTTATCTTTTCCCAAAAGATATTGGAACGCAACATACCCAATGTTAAAGGAAATTGTTTTAACAATTTTTCAATGTTTATATTAAATTTCTCTTCAAATTGAGTTGGTAAATCGTGACTTTTTCAAATCTTGAACTCTTCGTCCACTGTTCTCTAAAAGAACGGCAATAATTACTGAAATTTACTAAAACTAATTTCTGAAACAAATTTGTATTTTTTATAACTATTCTCTCCTATATGAATGCTGGATATTTATTTTCACTTTTTGGCAACTTTCGAAAAAGCGATTAAAAATAACACAATTAAAAAAATAAAATTGATGAAACAAAAAATTATTATGGTCTTTATTTACCTTCCCTTATGTAAATTCTGGATAGTTGAGTTTTTTTTTAATTTTCAACTTTTTGTCTACTTTTGACTCAGTCGGGCGATGATATTTGCAACTCAACAAACTATTTAAAGGAAAATTTACATTTATCATATGATCCAGGAAGAACGTTTAAAGATTATTTTAAATGTCAGTT
>NC_046664.1:39748786-39758089 GCF_010883055.1 Belonocnema kinseyi | reverse complement strand
CAAGTAAGTCGATTAAAAACAATTTTTTCTATTGCTTATTTATTAGTTTTTGATGACAAAAAAGTCAAATTCAAGTTAGAAATGTCCGAAAAACCGCAACTTTCTAGCAATTATCTGAGAGTAGTTAGTAAAGAACATCAAAGAATTGTTTAAACAGTTGTGTTTCTTTAATTGCATACATTTTTCCCATACTTTAAGTAAAATGCTCTTGACAAAGGGATCTCAAAAAACGACAACTGGTCACAAACAACTGGTATTTATAAAAGTGAAAATAATAATTATTAATGCCAGAAACTCGCAAAACTCCAATTTTCGCTGATAGGCTTTTTTGGCACCGTATAAAATAGAGTTATGGAGTTAACATTTTTAAAATAATGATTAATTTGTATGCGTTAGCTTATTGGAAAGCAAAATGTTCAGTTTCAACTCGATAACCTAATACTGACGATTCAAAATAAAATGTACAAAAACTTATTTTTACATTCTGATAGTTTATGATTTATTATTTTCCCACAAAAAGACAATGAAATTTATTTTAAACATCTTCCTATACCTTTTTTCACATCTCATCAAGTTCAAGGAAGAATATATCTTGTTACTTTGCGATATCTTTCACTGTTTACGAGCAAATTCTAAAATTACATTTTTGATAAAAAGATTCTTCCAGGGTCAAAAATGGTTTAGTTCGCATATTATTTAGATGTGAAAATTTTTATCCCATGACTTTTTCGTCGCTGTCATTATTCCCCAGAATAACTAGAAAATTTGGTTTGAAGAAAACAGATTTCTGCTAACTACAATGGTTATTTAGCAAAAATCAAGCTTACACACAAGTTAAGCGAGCACAAGCACGAATTAAGAAAAAATTGGCTTAGAATTTAAATTTGCGCTTTTTAAGAAAATCGATTTAGAATTTATTCAGAAAAGCTGCTGCCATTTTGTTAATTTGAAATCTTTTTTTGATACTTATGTCTCTTGCCAGAAACACGTCTCACGGCCGCGGGATAGGTGGTTACTAGGGTGGTCTAAAAATGCATGGCAAAATTTTTTTGCATGCTAGAGGACAACGATCCCCCTATTTTAATTCCAAATCCGAAAAAATAAATTCCCTGATTTATTAATTTTTTAATTTTAACAGGTACCGGTTTTGACTTGAAGTTTTCGATATAAAATGCGTGGGGAAAAATCACTTTTTTCAGTTTTAGAATGGTTTTTTAGGGTTTGAAAAAATGTGACGGGAAAGTATGGGGGTCTGTAGAGAATTATCCAACAAAGAATTTTATCTATCAGACATATGGGTTTGACACCCCTAACACACCCCCAAAAGTAAGTGAAAACTACCCTCAAAACCAAAAATGTCCATTTTTTATGAAATCGACCTTTTGAGCACTGTATTTTCGTATTTTTTTACTTAACATTATCAATATTGGTCTACTCGATATATTTATTATCATTGGTTAATTAATTTTCAATTATTTAATACGAAAATCCGGCAAAAGTTTCGTGCACCCTAAAAGCACGGAGCGACCAAAGGACTACCGCCTTCCGCATTTTTCCCGCAAGTGTTTTAGCATATTGTTGACACGCAGGGATCATATTCAGGCTATTACGAGTGTAAGCTTGGCACCTTTAAGAGCGCCAAAAATAAGGAAGATTAGTTTAACAAAATATTCCGGTACAATCGTTGCAACTCTTTTATAAGGTGTCTATACCTCCCTTTCTTTTTATTCTCCTTGCCTATGATTTTTCTGTCGGCTGGTGCCGAAAATTCGATAAAGAACATGGTTCGCTTCTCGAAGTCAAGAAGAACCATCTGAGACCTCGAGTTTGCAACAGAAACAATTTTGGAGAATATAAAGTTCCAGTATATGCGGCACTTCCCGTTCTCGACAATTGACTCGATTTCCCTAGGAGCATTTAGAGGAGCGATATCAAGGTTAATGCCGTAAGAGTGACATAGATGGTAACAAAGCACTCTTAGTGCCACATTGTGCCTTTGGATGTAGATCGTTCCCGCATGAGTTGGGCACTAGATAGTACGTGAGCTAAATGCTCGAGGTGTGCATGGCATGCCCTGCATCTATCATCGAGTACCAGACTTCAATCCAGGTGATTTAAGGAAAGCAAAAGTTAGCTCACACGACATTGACTGATCCTCCACATTTCTGTGGAAGATACCGTGCATCCTCTTGTTAAGGAGCTGTACATGAAAGTTTTTCTCTTGTGCTTTCTTAATCCGGGATTTCAGCAGTGATTTCTCGAAATAAATAAGATTTGATGCATTTTGCTCACTCCAAATACTGAAGTTAAGTCCGAGTGTTTCAGCAGCCTGAACCTTCCTGAACATTTTTGGAAGCGGGTCTCTTCATTTTATGACTCTATGAGCTATACCCAGACTAATCCTGTTGTGAAGACATTCTAGATTCAATATTCCGCGACCACCTTGATGGCATGAGATGTATAGTCGCAGAACAGAAGACTTAAGATGCATTATTCTGTTCATGTACATAACCATTCTTGTCCCCATATCAAGGGACCTCAGTTCGTCCTTCATTAAAGGAACCACTACAAATGAATAGAGTACTACTGGGACCGCAAGCATGTTCGTTGCAGATCCTTCGTTCCTCGCTGACAGTTCGGAAGACCAAATCTTGAATGCAGCTCTGTGGCATGCCCAGGTACGCATAAGGCTGTCCAGCGCAAAGGTGTCTTATAGCGCTTCTATCAACGAGCTCAGGGTCTTCAGGGAAGCCATTCAGTTTTCCTCGCCTCAAATAAACCTTAGCACATTTGCCTAACCCAAATTCCATTCCAATTTCCTTAGTATATCGTTCTACAATCCCTAGGACTAGATGCAGTTGCCCTCTGTTTTCAGCGTAGATCTTAAGATCGTCCATGTAAAATACATGAGTAACTCTGTACTTTCTATCTGCAGGTTTGCCGCAAAAGTACCCGTCGGAATGACGAAGTGCTAGAGATAGTGGGAATAATGTAAGGCAAAAGAGGAGTGGGCTCATGGTGTCACCCTGAAAGACACCTCTCTGAAAGGTAACCTTGTTAGTTGTCACACGATTTTTTCCAGATGAGATAGTAAATCCTGTTTTCCAAAGCGGCATTAATCTCTCTATACAACTAACGATTTGCGGATGAACATTTAAGCTTTCCGAAAGACAGATGATAAGCTATGGGAGGTCGAATCGAAAGCTTAACGATAATCAATCCAGGCCATCCATAGGTCACGCTGGTAAAATGCTGCATCTTTGCAGACACATCTATTGATGAGCAGGTTCTCCCGGCATCCCGCTACGCTTTTCTTTAAGCCTCGTTGTTCATACATTTCTTGCCACACAGGTTTAATTGCCCGAACAATCCTATCATTCGGGATAGCTGTGAATATCTTATACAGTGTGTTCACACAAGTGATTGGCCTGTAATTCTTCGGGTCAGCTAAGTTGCCTTTTTTCGGCAGGAGTATTGTGCGCCCTTCCACCAACCACTCTGGAATCGGCTCTTCCGACTTTAAATATCAAGTGAAAGTACGGGCAAAATGCTGATGGGATAAAGGAAACTTCTTTCACAAGAAGGTTTTGGTACAATCTGGTCCCGGAGCAGAATAGTTCTTTATCCCTCTTCATTAGTTTTTATCAGGGCATCACACAGCTCCTTGAAGCTATTTATATTTTCTGAGTTTTTGTTCAGTCTATGCTGCACTTCGTAGACTTCTCTCCAAAATACTTCGACCTCCTCTGGTTTGGGCGGATGGTCAACAGTAACTGGAGGGTTTTTGAATTGTCGAGATGGGTCAGAACGAAACTGTTGCTTTTCTCTGACCCACCTCTCCCTACACTCTAGACTTCTCTTAGCGTCATATAGTATCCGTATTCTCTCAAGAATATGCTGTTTGATGGACAGCAGCTTTGACTTATTAAGTATGTGATAACGGGTTCGAAGTTCGCGCGCGAACTTTCGAACCTTGGCGGTAAAATTCCTGCCAGATGTGATGTAGTCAATCACACACTACTTGCGGGACGCGTTCTGTCTTGTTCAGCCTATCTTCATGGCGAGTTGATGTTTTTGTCTTTTGGTCTTATGATCAACTGTTGGTTTTGTTTTACGGTTCACATAGGCCAAAGCTCTCGCTGCATTATACACACAACAGTTGATAGTCCACAGGTCGGATTCTTCGGAAAAATGTCCACGAAGCTCGTCATTCATTTCGGCCAGATCTTTAGGCTTGATATAAACCTTGGTGTCGATGTTTCTCCGGGTCATAAAGCATCGCTCTTCCTCTATCGGATTTCTGCCTGCGGTTGGTCTTAGTGTCGTCTCTCTCTCTCTCTCTCTCTCTCTGTTGCTGGCTCGTTCTATCTGTGGTAGATTAGGCGTTTCGCTTACGTAGCCCCTTTTTTGGAGTAGTTCGGCATGGTTTCGCAGTCGTTGATGCGAAAAGTGCGATAGCTCGGGGTGTTTCTCGCACCACAGAGCATGAAGCCGTGCCATGTAACCCCGTTCAGGGACCACACTCGCATCGTAGCACTCGAGAAAGTCGTGATTCAGTTGCTCCGTCCATCTAAAGGTCCCGAGATTCCGCTGATCCATCGCATTGAATCCATCTTCGCAACCCGATTACGAGTTCGGTGGCTTCTTCATAGGCTCTTCGGTTTGATTCTAAAGGAATAAAAACCAAATAAAGTATAATAATATATAATTGGGCACCAAGCTGCAATACACGTGCAACTAGAATAACACATGTTTTAAATGATTCAAGGAAAAGTATTTCTTTTGAAAAAAAATAAAAAGTCTAGGATTAGTAAGAAACATTTTCCGTAAATACAAAATTGCGCAGCAAAATAAAATACACATCAAAGATGATTTTGTGAAAAATAGCATGTCACTTTTTAGAGAAACAACAACAAATTACGCAGCAAGATGTAATGCACGTAAAAATATAATAACATATGTTACAACTGATTCAAAGAAAAAGAAGAAGTTTAAAGAAAAAGTATCTTTCTAAATTTTTTTAAATATAGTTAATCTCTGTATTTAAGATAATTGTATATATTATGGATTAAGAATTACATTTTAATCTACATACCAACAGAATTAAAAAATAGCATAAAAGGGAAGAGGAGAAAACAAATAATAGTCCTCATTTTTGTAGAGAATGTAGACTGATTTTAAATAATTTATGTAGCTATAACTGAAAAGATGTGGCATACGTGTGACCTTATATATTGAAAATTGTATCCGTAATTAGATTTATTTCGCCTAGTGCAAATGCGATAACTTCATACCCCTTCCCACTAAAAGTAGAAACTACCCATGTATATATTTAGAGCGGGATTTGAAAGGAACCCGCCTATAGTTTTCCGAATTTCTGGTCGAGCCCTGACCGGAAATAATAAAGAAGGTCAGACTAGTCGTATAACTTTGTTTTTTGTTGGATTCCATCTTGAAGTTCTACTAAGGTGCTATCAAAAATACCGTTCCACCCCTCGTTTTTCAGAACGTTCAATATTCAGCTGTAATATAAATATATGTAAAAACGATTTTTATCAACGTAATAAAGGAGAATTTTTCAATATATAATAATTTTGGATACATAATTTTAAATGCTTATATTTGTTTTGTTCAAAAATCTTTTTTGGTATGTATTTGTACCGCAAATTATCTAAATATCAGACATTTTCAGGCTACTGTGGCAAATTAATTATTTTCATTTTTTCCACTTTGTTTCACACACAAACAATAAATATGTCACTATCATATTCAAATTGTAAGAATCTAAGATTATGCTATGCCATCTTTGGAGATTTAAGTATTGTTTATTAAACAAATCATAGAAGTCAATTATTTTGTCGAAGATATTTTGTCATAAGATCAATTTTATTCTTTTACTACATTACTAAGCGTATATTTTCATTATTGGCGAAGACTCTAATGGTATTCTTTTAGAACTAAAATACAATTTGTAAAAATTTTCATGCTAAACAAAATGCAAATCTTCTGAGAAAAAATGGAAATTTAAATGAATAAGCTTGATATTTGTTATTATTTTTTACCGTTTTTAAAATTAAATAGTGTAAGAATATAATTTTTTCAATTATTGATTTAAAAAATGTGGGTATTAATCTTTTTAGGTTAGTTTGCGTAATATTAGGTCAGGCATCCTGATGATTTTAAATGGAAAATGGTATTTTTTAAATTTCAATCAGTCAATAGATAAATATTTTACAATTATGTAGTTATTTTGACGAAAAGAAATTAAGGCAATATGCGGTTAAATTTGTTTTCTGAGGACTTTTTTCAAATTGGAACTATAGATTTATCAGAGTGATTTCTAGGGTTTGGTGACATTAGAAACAGACTGACTATTTCGAAATTGAGATAAATAAAATAAAAAATCGCATTTCATGGATATAAAACCTATTCCAAGGTACTGCAAATGTAACATATTTGAACATGATATCTGACGGGTTCTGATAATTAGTTTCCAAAATTGAGACATAGTAAAAAGGCACAATATAGAGAGTCTTTAAAAATTTCTGCATTGGTTTCCATTTGGCATCAAGCTGAAATACACGTGGAAATAGAATAACATCTGTTTCAAATGATTCAAAGAAAAGTATTTCTTTTGAAGAAACAGAAAACGAAAAAGTCTAGGGTTAGTAAGAAACTTTTTTTGTAAATACGAAATTATTAGTAGTAATAATTTTATCTCAATTATTAGTGTTCCTGTTGTAAAAAATTTGAATTTTATTTTTAAAACTAGCCACTTGAAAAATCACTGAACAGTAAATTTCATATGCATGTCACCAAGGGGAACACCGCAGAAGGTAAACAAAAAATGAACTTAGAACATACAAATCCTAATTCTGGTAGTATTATTGGTAAACTGAAATAAAAGGCTTACAAATTTAAATATAGGGAAAAACATTAACATAGTTAAGGTTAGAATAGGTATAGAATCAAGAAAGCGAACGATGACTTTAGTTAACTCTCATGTCTGATAGAAGGCCCGGTCGAACTTTTGGATTAGTAAAGGATGGCATACCGAAATAAAGTTGTCAAAATATGTTCATAAATGCATAATCTCTAGGAAATAAATGAGCAGAATTAAAATTTATTTTTAGAATTAGTGGTTGTGAAAATATGTGATACTAGAGCTGACGAAAAGTTCAAATCCCTGGATAAACTACTTACAGTGCAGATAGAAATAGTTTTTGGGGGAGGGGTGACAGTGGGTTGCTGTCATAATCAAGAGCAATTTCCGAATGTATCCTATAGACAAAGAGAAAATCAAAAACACCGAAGCTGTTGCAGTAATTATCGAAATTAATTAAACTAAATTGTATTAATCTCAACATATGTATCCCCTAAATACAAAATATCCAAGTCGGATCTAAACAGACATTTGTGCAGAAAATTTATAATAATAGGGGATGTATATGCTACTAATATATCCTGATATACTGCTCATCGATAAATGTTAGTGGAAAAGAATCAGCTGAAAATTGTTTCAACAAATAGATTGCTATAGCTGCACCGGAATTACCAACTCACTATCCAAAAGTAGGTCGTCCGCATATACTGGACATATGCCTATTAAAAAATATTTAAACTATATGAAACAAAAAACATTACAAATTTTAAATTCTGATTTCAACCCGGTGGAAATTACATTGAAGGAAAAAACATAATCTTTAATAAGTGAAAAATACCAGAATATAAAATTTCTAACCGGGATGCTTAAAAAAATCTATGCAAAAATCCACCTTTTCTCAAACAAAATTCAAGAATGGGTATTGATAATAAAGTGATTGAATTCAAACAAATAATAAATTTAGCTTGCAAGTTAGAGCGCGCCTATGGCGCGCGACTGTTGTTTCTCGCGCTTCGCGCTCGGTCTAAGTATTTCCCTCAAATTTGTGCGCAAGCCTTTTCAAATTGATGGTCAACAAATCTCAAGCTGTTGCTGCTTATTCAGATGTTGCAAAATATTGTACAAAATATTGTATAAAATATTGATGATTACTTTAATATTTATTTCTTACTTTAGGCTGATTTTTATTCTTAGCTGTTATAAAAAATGAATGATTTTAATAAATTTATATTATCACAATTTATAATATGTATTGGAATTGAAACATTTAGATTTTCATTCTGTTTTTTTTATTTAAAAAAAGCGCATAATATAAAAAACAAAATAATTTTGACATTAAAATTTTGAATGCAACTTGTGTCGTTTTTTTAATTAAATTATTTCCAATGTTATTTTTTACGGTTTGAACCTAAAATACGCATCCTAACGTAAAATGGCACAAACCCATATTTAGGGGTCGAAAAGACCCCCAAAATATTAAAAAATAGTAAATACCACTAATTATACAAGCATTTTTTTATTAACCTCTTATCAACATAGAAAATACGTGATTTTACTTATAAGGTTTATTTTATAGAAAACATACAATGAAAAATGATTTTATAATTAGTGGTATTTCCTATTAAAAATTTTGTTGGGGTCCTCTGAAACCCTAAATAGGGGGTATTTTTTGAAATTTAAAAAAACGAAACGCGATGCTCACTTTTGTTTTTAATGACGAGTAATTTGATACCTGTACCATATTTTTATATTTTTTCACTAGGTTGCTAGCGAGGTCCAAAAAATAGGCGAAAAATAGTTTATTTTGGCGTCACTCTTTCTAGATATAATTTAAGCGAAAAATTATCCTATTCTGAGCGCATATCTCACAAGGGGGACTTAAGGTACGGTTTTTATTTTGTTTTCATTGATACTTTTCACGATGAAAAGTAAGTGCTAGAGGATTTAGGGGAAAATTTTATAATAAACACTCTGTTTGTAGTATTTTTATTATCACTCGTTTAGACAATTGCGTTTTTTTTTTGAACTTGTTATTCTTTAATTGTTTCATGTAATAATATTTTTTAATTAAAATGGAAACAATGCTTTTAAAATGGAAATATTCAATAATAAAGACGAAATACCAGTGGATACAGTGACCCTTTTTATAGACATTTACCTACAGAAAGTGAATCTCTTCACAGTTACTTTCCGAAATCGCAATTGAAAAATTCGGTTCTTTATTTTGAGAAGCTTTTGTTTGAAAACATAAATAGGAAAAACTATTGAAGAATAAAGAATGCCAAGCAAATTCACAGTTGTCCAAACTAGTGCTAATAAAAATACTATGATCAGAGTTATTGATGAAAATAAGAAATAAATAATCATCAAGTGGTATGAACTTATTAAATTTGTTCTAAAAATGGAATTAACAAGCATTT
>NC_046664.1:39720768-39748686 GCF_010883055.1 Belonocnema kinseyi | reverse complement strand
TGCTATAACTCTGGCTAATTTTAGATTAATCAAAAAAAGTCGTCAGTATGAATTGTTCGACTTTTTGAATACTATCAATATCCTTGCAGAAAATTTTTGAATCTTGAAAAACTGTTAATTATTTCGAAAGTTATCGTTCTAACAAAAAAGTCATCCACATACAGACAGACAGACTGACAGACACACTCATTCATAGAAACCTGTTTTTCTGATTCACGGGGTTTTAAAACGTGGACATTTGACCAAATCTGGAGGGGGGGGGTGTGCGTTTTACATAAATATAATACTTTCTCTGATGAGAATGTAATAGTCAGCATTAGTCTTTATTCACTTCAACTGGTTTTCAATTCTGACCACTAGTTTATCAGTCGAATGTGACCCTAAAGTGCAATCTCTTAGAATTTTATCTACAAATTTCCAAAACTGACGGAGAACAAGTAGACAAAAAAGAATTAAAACTGATTATTCCGAAAAAGAATGAACGTATGAAGGATACGCTATAAAATTTAACAAACGGATATGGCTTGTAAAAGTTGAAATTTGAATATTTCCTTAAAAGTGTTCATGTTACTTCAGGATTTTAAGAGAATTTTCGTAAAATTATTATTAATTATACGGTACGTGTATATATATGTTTCCCATTCCAAGACGCAATTCCAAATCTGTAACAAGAGATAGAAACATAGCTTGATAATAAAAATAATCATTGAAATAATACATGGTTATTTATATTATTTATGGACAAGTATTTCAGAATGGCTCTCTTCGACAAAGAGGGTGTTGATCTCGAAACAATAAGGGTACGTGAGTTAGCGTTCGCAGATGATAAGGTAGTTATGTCAGAGTCTATCGAAGACCTACAAGGAATGTTAAATAAACTAGATGCAAGCATGAACAGCATGGGCCTCAAAATGAACGCAAATAAAAAAAACTATGGTGTTCGAAGGAAAGAGTGAGAAAACACTATGCAATATTTTATTAAATGATGAGAGAATTGAACAAGTTGATAAGTTCGTATACCTTGGTAGCTTATTTACTAGGGACGGGAAGATAGATGAGGAATTAGATAGACGAATAAATGAAGGTAAGGAGGTTATTGGTAGAGCAGGTCCCCTTACCAGAAGTAAAAATATATCAAATAAAGCTAAAATGGCAATACATAATTCTATATGTGTACCGACTGTACTATACGGTACCGAGACATGGACTTATCAAGAAAAAGATAAGAGTAAAATTAACGCAAATTGACATGAGATTCATGCGCATAGTATGCGGGAAAACCCTGGTGGACAAAGTAAGTAACGAGATAATTCTAAAAGAATGTGGTGAAGAAGAGACGCTAGTAGACACATGGGAAAGAAATGGGTTGAGATGGTTCGGACATGTTGAGAGAATGCCAAATGAACGACTAACGTAACAAGTGTATCAAGGTAAAGTAAATGGCAGCGTACTCAGAGGTAGACCGCGGAAAGAATGGTTAGAATGTGTGAATGAAACCCTAATTAGGAGAGACATAAGAAGTCACAGAAACACGAGAGCCTGCATGAAAAAATGCATGGACATAAAAGAAGCTAGATAAGTATGCCAGAACAAGAAAGTATGGCGGCAAATAGTTAATAAAAAGAGTGTCAGTAGAGCGAATGACGCCTGAAACAAAGACTTTGGCTACTAATGGACCCAAGTGGGGAACCTTACATAAAGACTTCGTGAGGTTCTTCGCTTGGGGTGATTTCTAAAGAGATTGATCAGCAACCTGGGTCGGAGCAGTGTTGCGGAACGAACGTGTTATTTACTTAAATAGCACGAGAATTCTGGATCAATCCGAAAAATCTCTATCCCTTCCACACAATACTCCTTTCCCCTATCGAGTGAGTCACGTCTACCCCGAAAGGGAAATGGCCTAATGGTGTAATAATAATAACAATAATAATAATAATAATAATAATAATAATACGCTACCCAAATTTTCTCTATTTTCGCCATGTGAAATTAATTCTGTAAGAAAAAATAAAGATTTGTTAGGAGTGAAAATATGAATTAGATCAATGTGATATGGACATTTTTAATTATTGAGACGTCATGCAGTTTGGAGAAATTTCTTTATTAAGGAAAATCTTGTAATATCAGGGGACTATATTCTAAAAATCACGCCCTTTGTCTTACTTGAGGGGTAACCATTTTTTTCTGCGTGCACTCGCTCATCACTTTATCCCACCCGGGTGGCCCAGTGAGCGGGCACGGGCATCCAAACATCAAATTTTTAGAAAATATGATTAACTTAAGGTAAAAAGTTAAACCTTTAATATAAGCCCTATTTTTAGTGGACAATAAAGCTATTTTTTTCAATCTTACGGAATGGAGAAAATCAAACGTCAGGTCCTGAAATATTATTATTGGTTTTGGCATCATTTAAAACTTACCGGAGTATGTGCAAAAATAACTATATTTCTTTTAAAATGCTGTTCTTTCAATAGATTTTTAAAAATGCAAAAAAATTCACGATAAAATGGCATTACCTTTTCTAAAAACCTTGATTTTTAATTTGATGAAACATTCCACATTCAAAATTGTTCTTTTTCTTTTAGAGATATATTGTAATAATTGTATACTACATATTTCATTAGGTTTGTTCTAACTTAAAGTATGTTCCACTCTTTTGCTGTTTAGCATCGCAGCAGCTATGACTAAATCTTAAAATAATTTATAAACGTGTACCACTGCCGTCTTGATAAAATTAATTATTTTTGTCTCGTTAATATGTTCATCATCCAAAAAATAGCTCTTTAAGTTGTCGTGCATTTTTTTGCATTAAACTTTATCTAGACATATGTTCACATCGCGAAAGGGAGATAAGAGACCACATAAAGGTACGAAAACTTGTCTTCAAATGCATAATAATTGAAATTAGTAAAAAGGAATTAATATCGGAACTTATTTACTGCTAGAACCTGTTCTAAGAAAGATTAAAAGAAAAGTGTTTCGGTAAAAAAAATTATCTATTTAATTAGAAATGTGATTTTGGATGATTTCACTACTTTACTAATTATATTTTAGGTTTCAATAAACCTTTACCTTCTTCGGACAAACTATAGATTGCTGCACAAAATTCTAGAGAAATTAGAAAAAAGATTTTGGTAATTCGTTCGCAATCATTTCGAGATGAATAGATTCTTTCCTTATTTAATTATCAAGTAGAATGTTTTGGTATGTTTGTATATAGATTTGTAGGTGAGAAATGCAGATTTTCCTACAGAACTTTATTTATTGGCGTATATTCCTAATGAAACAATAGGTTAAACATAAGTCAAAACAAAGAAGAAATAACTATTTTTTATTAGTCTAAATTTCTGTTGACACAGGGATTCTGTTGACAGGGTATATTTTGGGATTTTTTGGGGTTGAAGAATATATCGAAAATTCCCAAAACTTGTATGGTTTATTAGGGCACTTTTAAACTAAGAAATAAATTTTTTCCAGCCATAAATATGCCTAACATTTTTAATTATAAGGGTAGATGTTGAACATGTTGAGCCGCGAGATGTGAAATTGCCCGAACTCTAGTTTCTTATAGATTCGCCTGAAATAAAAACAGTTTCTTGAAGCTTATATTTATAGCTTCTATGTGAACCAAAAAACGTTGAAAGAATAATTATTTTTCACGAAATGGCGCCCGTTTAAAAAAAATGTGATTTGTACCCAAAAATTTGCATGAAATTGTTTCGAAAATAATTGTTTAAACAATTTTTTTAAGTTCAGAGAGATTCATACAGAAGACAATCATTTAAACTATATGTGTATGCAAGGTGAATTCAATCGGTCAAATAGTTTTTGAGTTATCTTCCGGGAAATTATCAAACATATGAAACCGAGAAAAACGCGTTCAAAGATTTACATGTTGAAAAAAGGCAGCATCGGCAGACTAGCGCGAGGCGCTTTCAGGGGTAAAAGCATGTTTTTGGGAAGACAAGCTTCCATTTACGCAAAATAAATCATTTTTTTGAAGCCGGTACATGGGTCGCCCCCCCCATACCCTAAAAAAGGTTCTGACTATACTTTTTGGTTCCTTAGCTGTTCTTAACGACGTTAAAGTGTTTTTATGTGCGGTGAAAATTGGCACCTTCGGTTATTTTGTTCAAAAAACTTCTAACTAAACTTTACTGCAAGCAAATTATTTTCGGCTTGGGAGGCCTTCTTCACAAGTTTCGAATACCAAGAATATCTGTGTTTTCGTAAAATATGAAATGAGTGAATGTGAACAGAAGAGGCAGGAAATGTGCGCTTTGTAAAAAGTCCTCCTACTGAAAATTCCTATATAGGTTTCTATATATTTGACCTATAAGTGCCACTTGTAGGAAAAGTCATAGGATCCTATAAAGGATCATATAAAGGTATATGATCATATATAGGATCCTCTATAGGATCTTCTATGTTGTCCTGTATAGGACCCTATCCATATGCGCAGGAGTCTTCTAGAGACATACGTACGATTTTGTACCATTAGTTAGGTACCATTAGGTACCTTATTAAGGAGGGTCCTATACAGGCACCTATATAGAATCCTATGTAATTCTCTATGGGTGACACATATAGGTGAAATATATAGGATCATATGTAAGTTCCGATATAGGATTTTTCAGTAGGGCTAAGTTTGTCTAAAGGGGAGAGGAAGAAGTTCAAAAATGAGTAAAAAGTTGTACTCTTGGGATATAGACGGCCTTAATTGATGATTCTGGATCTCATATTTTATGTATAGTAAACTTCTCTACGTTTTATTTTTTTCTTCAGACTTTAATCAGGCTAACCCATTTTGGAGGCCAGAAGAATGTTCTTTTTTCTAAAAATATTATTTTTTAATTCTTCACAGCGACTATGAAAGATGTCACAAGTGAATAAACGACACATTTCATACATTTTTTTCACGTGCAAACTTTTATCCTGACACTTTTCCTTACCTGTCATTTTTTCCCAGAAAAAAAAGAAACATCGATTGTAAAACAAAAAAGTTCTCTAGGCTACAAAAGTTGTTTAGCCAGAATAAAACTTACAAGATATATTCATTATCAGTGCACAAGTTAAAAACAATTAGACACTAAATTTAAATGTGCGTGTTTTGAGAAAATCGATTTTTAATTTTTTTTACAAAAACTGCTGGAATTTTGTTAATTTTAAACTCTTTTTTTAAATTCAGGCAGATTTTAAAGAACAAAATTAAAATTATTATAACTTTTTAGAACTGCTTTTTTTCAAATCAAAAAAATATGAATCGCCTAAAACATAAAGAATTGGATATTCTTATTTACCACACTTTTACTTGTAGTATGTAAGATATAACTCCTAAACGATTTTTTAATATATTTTCCTAAATCAATCTTGTATTAATATTTATTTTGCACGGGTTATGCAAAAAAGTCTATTTTAAACAATGAAGACCATAATTTAATTGATTTAATGACAAATGTGGTCATTACTTAATATCCAATGATTTTACAACAATAAGTCGAAAACTTTTTGCATAAATACGTATATCGGGCAGCACGATAATATATACATAGAATTAGAATAAAATGGGTGGAAATTCTTAAAAGAAAACTATTTCTTTTACAGGAAAAGAAGAAGGCTGGAGAAGTTTTCATTCCAACAAAAAAATGCATCGTGCACCAGGTCCTTCAAAACGTCATCTGAGAGAACTTTTTTGAAATTAAAATTTTGTCCATAAACAAAACAATTACAAATTGTGATACGACGACCCGGGTACGCAGGATCGTACACCAGGTAGTTTAATACGTATCCTAGAAGGCCCTTTTCAAAATTTAAATTATGTCAATTAAAACATCTACAAAGACTTTTTTGAAATTTAAATTCTGGTCATATCCAAAATAATCACAAATGGTGAGTCGACTAAGCGAGTTACGCAGGATCATGCACTAGGTAGTTTACAGCTTTGAAACGTTTCAGTGGATGAACCATGGCTTGAGATTGCTTAAAAATGGCGTACGCATGGGTGAGCGTGAACTAAGCGTTGGTTAAGCATGGTACAAGATTGGGTCAATGTTAACCCACAATTCTCTCACGGTCAGCCCTATGGTTATTAAGAATGGATCAAGCATGGCTAATGGCCCTTCTGCCATGCTTTGCCCACGGTCGAACGTGATTTGGTTTGAATTGAACTTTGGCAATATTTCTGAAGATACCTAGTTCACGAAACTGCGCGCCTGTATAGTCGACTCACTATTTGTAATTGTTTTGGTTACTGACCAAGTTTAAATTTGAAAGATGTTCTCGTATATGACGTTTGAAAGGACCTGGTGCACGATCCTGCGCACCCGGGTCATCGCATTACCATTGGTAGATATTTTGGGTTTTGAAAAACTTGAACTTTGGACAAATCAATTAATACAAAACTTGAATTATGACAAATCAATTAATACAAATGCCTTTGCGAAAAATAGCACGTGACTTTTTAAATAAACAACAACAAATTACGCTGCAAGATGTAATGCACGTAGAAATATAACATATGTTACAACTGATTTAAAGAAAAGGAAAAACTTTATAGAAAAAGTTATAATTTTTGAAGAAAAATATGTGATGGGGAATAATTTATAACAAATTATTTTGTAACAATTAGGAAGACACGTTTTCTAGAAATATATAACTACGCAATAAGGTGAAATACACGTTGCATTACAATAACATATAGTTCTAATTATGCGAATTATTTGCTTTACAAAATTATCTTTTAAAATATAGTTAATGTCTGTTTTTAAGATATTTTAATATATAATCGATTTCAAATTACATTAGAATCTACATACCAACATAATTGAGAAGTAGCGTAAAAGGAAAAAGCAGAAAACAAATAATATTCCTCATTTCTGTAGAGAAAAAATACTAATTTTAAAGAATTTATGTAGCTATAACTAAAAAGGTGTGGCATACGTGTGACCTTATATGTAACAGACATTATCTTATTATTTCTTCTTTCATGATTCACATTTACGAAAACTTTATTTACTTTCCTTGAAAATGTTTTAGTGGAAAGTGGATCATATCTACATGTGCGCTGCGAATCTCAAGGTTTTATTTGTTAATTTTAAATGTTGTTAAGCTTTTTAAAATGGAAACTTACAACTTCATCCACAATAAAATTTCTTGCACTTAGTATGAACATGATAACTTTATACCCCTTCCACCCTCCCACTAAAAGTAGAAAATACGTATGTAGATATTTTTAGCGGGATTTAAAAGAAACCCACCTAGTTTTCCGAATTGCTGATCCATCGCTGATCATAAATGTTGAAGAGGGTCAGACTATTTGTTTTTGTTGGTTTCTATTTCGAAGGTCTAATTAGGTGCTATTAAAAATACTTTTCAACCTTACGTTGTATGAAAACGAATTTTATCGACCAAATGAATGAGAATATTTCAATACATAACAATTTTGGATACATAATTTTAAATATTAATATTTGTTCTGTTTGAAAATGTTTTTTGTATATATTTGTAGCGAACATAATCTGAATTTTAAACATTTTCAGGCTACTGCGACAGTTAATTATTTTAATTTTCTTCACTGAACAAATTTGAATTTCAAAAAAATTCTCGTAGATGACGTTTGAAATAACCTCATGCAATTTCAGGCCAGCCCGGATCGTCGATTCACTATTTAGAATAATTTTGGATATTGGAAAATTTTATAATAACATATATATTTTAGCTGATTCAAAAAAAGTGTTTTGTTTTAAAAAAGTAGAATTCTACAGAAGAAGATTTATTCTGTAAGAAAAAGAAGTCATAATTTAAATTATTTTTACAAAAATTATGACGAATGATTTGTTACAGATGATTTCGCAAAAATTAGGAACACATGTTTCAGACAAATAAAAATTTACGCAGCAAGATGCAATATGTGTAGGAATAGAATGAAATATGTTTTAACCTATTCAAAGATAAAGCCCTTCTTTCAAAGAACAAGAGGAAGTTTCCAAAAATAGTTATACTTTTCAAGCAAAAGATCGTTAACAACATATATGTTTTTAAATATATTCAATATCTGTATTTAAGATATTTGAATATATAATAAATTAAGAATAACATTTTAATCTACATACCAACATAATTGAGGAATAGCATAAAAGGGAAAAGCACAAACGTCATTTCTGTAGAGAAAGAAGACTGATTTTAGAGAATTTATGTAGATATAACTGAAAAGGTGTGGCAAACGTGTCACTTGTGTATATGCCAACCGTTATCTTATTATTTTAGCTCTTATTATGCAAATTTAGGGAAACTTCATTTACTTTTCTTGAATAAACTTTAGGCGAGAGTGAATCATATCTACACGTGTGCACTGAGGCATCAATGTTAAACTTTTTAAAATGTAAATTTACAATCAGAATCGTAATTAGATTTTTTTCGCCTAGTGGGAATATGATAACTTTGCAACCGTTTCCCCTTCTCAATCAAAGCAGAAAATACTCATGGAAATATGTTAAACGGGATTTGGAAGGAACCCGCCTAGTTTTCCCAATTTCTGGTCAAGCACTGTTTAGAAATAATAAAAAGGGCCAAACTAGTTACATACTTTTTTTTATTGGGTTCTATCTTAAAGTTCTGATTAGATGCTAACAAAAATACCCTTCAACTCCAAGTTTTAATCCACCCTGTTCAGCTTTGCCCTTGTTGTAAAATAAAGATCATCAAGATCATCTATGTTATTTTTAGGGGTTTTCTACAGAATTGGATGTTTTCAAAAAAAATTCACCACAGAAAAACATCGATCCTCGAAAGTACACCAATTCGGTGTTGTTTTGAGTTGGAACAGAAATCAGCCAACAAGGAATGAGAATGCAGCTATGTTGATGTTATAGTTTTAAACTTAAAGTATTCTTGATTTAAGAACAAATATCTCATTTTTGGAACATAACAAATGGGATGCGACGAAAACGAGCCCACTGTTTTCTGTGATGAGGTATTGAAACGGTGATTGAGTTTTTAAGAACGTAAGATCATCTAATTGCATTTTCTTAACGGAATTAGATATTTTAAAACATAAATCATCATGCCATTATAATGTTTTACGAGTTTTAACGTAGTATGTTTTAAAAAAATTGATATTTTATCAAAAAAATTATCAAATATCAAATAAATTATACAAGCAGTCATAATTTAAGGTAATAGGTTTGTGTTTTCATAGAAAAAAATCGATATTTCAAACAAAGAAAGTTTATTAATTTTCTAGCGGATCTAACCACTCTTAAGCTTTTGTTCTTCGAATTTTTACAACACATAAATGGATATTTTCAAAGCAAAATAATAAATAAATTCAAAGAGCATTTAGTTTTATTTATTGATTTTAGGAATGTGAAAATTTATCAGTTAAGGTTAGGTTTGGTTAGATTAAGTATGGAATCCTGCTTTTTTAAAGTGTCCTAATTTTTATTCTCAGTCGTATCGAAACTTTCGTTGAGATCATCTGAAAAAGTTTAACGATTTGAGGCTATATTATCATTTGTTCAAAGAAAACCGATATTTTCAATAAAGAATCCACAATTATTAAAAAATGGTAAAAATCTTTAACAGTTCAAACATATGTTGAAAATTCATTCGAAATTGCAACTGATATTAGAAGCGGAAGAAAAAATACGATATTTAAAAAACTTCTTTTTAAATTAACAGCTACGTTTTGAATTATTTTTCAACAAAATTAGATTATCTTAAAATTTGTCTCATATTTTACAACGAAACTACTTGCCTCAATTTCATCAGTCATTTTAAATATCCTTAAAATATACAAGCATTACTAAATCAAATGAAAACTGGTTAAAATATAATAGAATTTCAAAGAATGAAAATAATTATGTTTTTTGCATGTTCAATATTTAAAAGATATTTTCCCAAATTTATAAAAAAGCTTTAACCTAGTTTTATTTAAAAAGAAAGAGAAATGGAATGTTGTCTTATTTTCTATAACGTCTGAGAGGAGCCAACGAATGTGGAAAATTAAATCATACTACGACGACTTCCAGACCATTGATTCAATGGTCTGGAAAGCGTCAAAGTATGATTTGATTTTCCAACATAGTTTAAGTTATCTCAAGCTTAAAAATTAATTTTGTAATACGGTAAAAATTGTAAAAATTGTAAGACTAATTTTATTCCTAGCCGTAATCTCCAAATATCTCCTTGGTAATTATTAATTGCAATATTATTGATACCTTTATAAATACTGTTTTACCTAAATACAACTTTCTAATAGAAACATACCAAAGAGAATTTTGGAGAATCTGCCAAGAAATAAAATGAGTCCTTAAATATTATAATTAAATACAAAATGCAACTTCTAATTACAGAGAAAGGAAAATTATAAAACTTTTAGAAAATATTGGTATATAAAAACCTTAAACTTCAATTTTTTTCTAAATTTCACATTCAGTTGTCTTTAAAATAAAATACTATTTAAGATAGGTATATTTGCCCTGATTATAAGGATCATTTTTAACAATCATTTTCGACTATAAGCAAATCTGTAGTATCTTTAGACTTAAATTCTGCAATCAAGAAAGTAACTAATTGTACGTAATAGTACAACAGTATATATTAAGAATTATTTATGAATAGGGTGAAGGGCTGGGTTGTGAACCGGGTTTTGTTTTTGTGTTATAACTTTTCAGAAAATAAAGATATCGAATAATCCAAGATACCGTTTAAAGGTAAACATAAAACGCAACTTTTTATGCAGACTAATTAGCGTTTTTATCAAAATTTAATTATCTACGGCCAATTTTCTAAGGACGTGATTTTTGGCTCTTCAAAAGTAAATAAGAGTGGGAAAATACGAAGTAAAAAACAGATCATTTTATAATTAGTTGAGATTTTAATCATTCGGAACATCGGTTTTTTTCGAAATTTACGAGTTCAAGGTACCAAAGTTTCGATCAATTCTCAATAATTATTGTTGAAAAAACACCTATATTCCCACACAATAACCCTTCAAATTTAATATATTCGACAATATTTGACAGTTCTAGTACAAATCCAGAATGAAAGACGAATAGTCCATAACCCAGCCACCAGAGTGGTTCCCAACCCAGCCATGAAGCCATTTTGGAAACGTCCGTAACTTTTCAGCACGAAAAGCAGCATTTTTACCTGCATGTAAAACACGTAACTTAACTAAAAAGTGTTTTGGATGAAAGAAATATATATTCTTTCGGAGAAACTCTGTTTAGAAAATACTTAAAAAAACGTTTGACGGATAGGTTTTTAACGTCAACAACATCGTCACCTTGATAAAAAAATTTAATTAGAGGGAAAGAAACTACGAAGATCGTTGAGCAACTCTAGAAAAATAAAAAATATTTCCTCAATTTATTACGGCAGTTTTGAATGATCATTATTCTTCCCACGTCATTGGGCGCTTCATCCCCGTATTGAGACGGTTGGCATTTTAGCTACAACAAATTTAACGGTTTTCATTGCAGAATTACAAATTTTCTTTTGCAAATCGAGTTTCTCATTATAACTACCAAACATTTTTTTGTTAAAACTTTGCTTAGACTAAGCAAAATGAACCAATTTCGTTTAACTACATGAGCAAATTCAAAATTGAACTAAATCTGTTAATAAATAAAATTTTTGTTGTTAGAATTTAAAAGTATTAAAACTTCTCTGGGTAATTAATAAGGCCGGATTACTGTAACTTCAAAAGGTATTTAAAATGACATGAACTTAATCTAAATTACTTCGTGAGCTCTCGTCTCTTAATTAGTTGCTATACGAGATATCTTTGAATTAAACAGCTGTCATCTTTAAACTGTAAGTGTAATTAAATATTTTCCAATCTTAATATTAAAATCGTTTTATTCATCGAGAATTTTAGTTGGGTTGTATCTTCACTAATAAGGTGCCGAAGCTGAATATAATGACACGCTAAATTTTTCTCAATTAACTATTATATACTGCTCCTTATCATAGCTTTATAATGTACTATATTATAAAATTCAATGAATAATTAAAAGAACATCTGCATTTCATGAATTTTGAAAAAGAAAAATGAAATTTTTAGAAAAGGGTTTAGGCAATGATTTTTTTTTGGTCTGAAAACGTTTAAGAACCTCCGTGGAACATAATTCAATCATAAAATCTCGTCTTCAATCACCTTTCAATTAATGTTATTTCAGTCTTTCCGTGACTGCCCAATTTCTTTTAATGATAATTATATAAAGGCAAACATTTTTGCATTTTTAAATAAATTAAATGCTATTAAAATCCTCTATAAAAAGCCCTAGGAAAAAATGCGTTTGAATATCCTTTGTATTTCTAAAACACCTTTGTCAATTTTGTAATAAGACATTGAAAAATATTGCAAATATCCATTTAAAAATACTGAAATAGTAAGCATTTGTATGTATGTACTTATATGAAAGGTATCCAAATTTGCATACAATAGCATCAACTTATCATAATTATTGTCCAACTTTTAGCTTTCATAGCGTGAGACGTTAAAGTTATAATAAAATAGTAAGGAGAACTTAAACAAAAAATTTCAGCGAAAATAATTTTCCTATATTATGTCAAATAAGTAATCGTACATTTTTTCCATTCTTTTTTTTAATATACGCTTATTTGAATTATAGTATTAATTTTCGGCAAATGAGATTCTTTTTATTTGTTATAAAAATAGATTGGTTTTCATATCCTCAAGTATTTACGTAAAAATTCATTGAAAATTCAAGAATTTTCTCAAGTATGTTCATTAAAATTAAAGCCTAATATATCTTTCATTTAAAAGAAACTCAGCGAAAAAGTTATCTTGGAGCAAAAGCATCGTCCTCTTGTCTGTTATGTTCTCAACGACAGGAGTATATTTGAAGAAAAACAGAATTATTTTGCTGCAAGATTAGGCGAAGGTAGTTGTATAAGAAAAACTTTTGGTGCAAAAGGATTTCTTTTGAGACAAATGAAAATTTTCTCAGCCTTCAAGTCCAGAACAAATTTCATACACGTCAATAATAGTCCTTTTGTTACAAAGAGGGTCGGTCAACCTCGTAGGTTCTTTTTGAACTGTTACACAAGAAAATTTGTTTTTAGACAAGGGTGACGTTTTGAACATAAAAAATCCTTTTTTTGTGCTTTTGGAGCGTATGTTTCAACTTGATACATCAACTTCCTCTGAAGAAAATAAGATCTGAATACCTAGTGTAACCGATTTATACTTTTTAATGACAGGTTATCCTGGAGGTTTTTGGGATACATTATATGTAATAAAATAACCATTTCTTATGAAGAAATTGGATATGTATACCTGCTGCACTCGATTCACATATCCGATGTACTTGATTGATGCATTTTAAGAACAATACATCCGGAAGGTTATCGGGATTCCCCAATTTTTAAAAACAGCAACTAAATTTATCCAAAGAGGATGATATTTTGATAACTGGTGCATTCGATTAATACATTTTAACAAGTCATGCGGCAGGTTATGGGATAAATTAAGTCTGAAAAAGGAACTTAACACCTCCAGAGTAAATAGCACCTGGATATCTGGTGCACCTGATTGATGCTTTTTAATTAAATCTCATCTGGGATGTTAGAGGGATACCATAAATTTTAAAAAAGAACCCAATTTATCCCGAGGAAATGCAATTTTGCTACTCGGTGCACCCGATTGATGCTTTTTAATGACAAGTCATTTTTGTAGTTATCATGATTCATTTAATCTAAAAATAGACCCCAATTTCCCCGGAGGGAATGGAATCGGGCTACCTGGTGTACGTAATTGATGACTTTTAACAAGCTTTACGGTAGGTTTTTGGGATACAATAAATCGAGAAAAAAAAATTTTCTCTTGAGGAAATTGGATCCGTATACCTGGTGTACACGATTGAGGCCCCCTCGATTCACTTGATTGTTTTGAACACAACACATACGGGGAGCTATTAGTATACATTGAATCTAAAACAGGAACCTAATTTCTCCGAAGAAGGTTAGAAATTTTATACCTGTTGCACGCAATTTATGCGTTCTAACGGAAAGTCAGCCAGGAGGTTCTTGGGATACATTACTTGTTATAAAAAAACAATTTCCAAGCAGGAACTAAAATCTGGATCATAATGTATCAAGTTGAAACATATGATCCATAAGAAAAAAAAAGATTTTCTATGTGCAGAACGTTACCCTTGTCTTGAAAAGTATTTAAACCGATTTTTATCTTAATAGAATTAAATAAATATTATCATAGTATCAATTCCATAATTTCAAATTTCAAAAATTTTCAGTTTGTTGAAAATTTTGTTCTAAAAGACATGCGGGTCCATCTCAATTTGGTAAAAGAGAACAAATTTAGTTTATGTTCAGAACAAATTTTCTTGTACAAATTTGCAAAAAAAGTCTGCGATGTTGACATAATTACCATCAGCGAACCGGTTTGAAATATGAAAACATTTTTTCGGGAATCATCTGCTCACAGTATGTGATAGTGTTAATAATGACCCACATATAAATAATAAAAATTTGAACAATGAATAAAATAGCGTTCTCCAAGTTTATTGCACAGAAAATTGAGTGAAATAAATATAAGTCTGCTTTTAACTAGTACTGAATTACAGTACTACCAGTACATTCCTGTTTTCCTTTTCTAGAGAAGAAAAGGAAAAAAGACATTGAGAGTAAGGGGAAGCAGTAATTAACTACTTCCTGACATGATTTCCCAGTACGATGTATTCTTATATATGACAGATTTTTGCAAGCATTTATGTCTCTATTAACATTTTTTCTTTATTTAGTTTACATCAAGATTTTTTAAATTATTGTACAATATTTCACTATCAAGTATGAATGCTATAAAATACTAGCACTTATATGCCTAGTGGGCACAAAATTTGGCGACGTCTTTACGACATCGTTACGACATCTTTACGACAACTTTACGAGATCCTATGTCCATGTCACCTTAACGACACACACCTTAACGATATGGAAATAGGATGTCGTAAAGTTATCTTAACGATGTCGTAACGATGTCGTAAAGACGTCGCCAAATTTTGTGCCCACTGGGATGAGATATTGTAACAAATTTGTAATCAAATTCTCATAAATATCATTTGGGTCTTTTTTGAGTGATTCACAGTCGATTTCATAAAAAACATGGATTTGTTGAGAAGTAATCATGTTGTGAATTTTTTTATATAATTGTCCATAATATGCAAAAGGGTAAAAATCTATTTAAAATAAAACAAAATCTGCCGGTTAGAAATTGATGAAAATCTGTATTTGTTTATCAAACTCATTAGGTTAACAACAAATAATATCACTTTACAAAGCATCCTAATAACGAGAGTCTTATTTCATATATTGGCAGTTGAATTCTTAAAAAGAAACTTTAGCCATTTGTTGAAAAGTAGTCAAGTTATGAATTCTTTTGTAAATTTTTTTATAAAATGAATGCCGTTGATGGTTAGTAGAGCATTGTAAGCAAAAGATTTTCATAAGTATTTTAAGCTTTATTTCGAAAAAAAATCATGCTCACTGGTTTAAAATTGACAAAAATTTGTATATCTTTATCAAATTTACTTAAATGAAGGAGAAATATTGTTACCTGACAAAGTCTTTTAATAAATAAAATCCTGAGTGTGAAATAGGTAAATTATACATTTGTTTATCAATTTTTTTATACAAAAAATTACTTTGCAATATTTTTGAATGAAAATTCAGCATTTGTTGTACGTATATCTTAATTTTAGCTCTTAGTCACAAAAAAATGCTGAGCCAGAAAGATTCTTTCGCTCCACACTGTGACCAAAGTAGAACGCAAAGTGGAAAAAGAAGTCTAAGGTCAGACACTTGACCTAGAACGATTTTCTACTGACAGATTAAAATTTTGTATCAGTGTTTAATGCTATAAAATAAAAAAGCACTTTACTGGATTGATCAAAATATTTATTGATTCTACATTGCATAATACTTCACTCTTTCAAATGTATCTAAAACACCTGATTACTTTCAATGACAAAATTGACGTCACGTAGTGTTATCAACAAACAACATTGATTTTGGAATAAAAACAGGAATTTTTGATAAAACTTATACAATACTAACAAAACAGTTTAATTTTAGATCCAAAATATGAATTCACCTAATTAGTTGAATTTCAACGAAATAATCGAAATTTGAACAATAAAGTTGCATTTTTCACCAAATAGCTGAATTTTTCACCTAATAGGATGAATTTTAAACCCAAACTAAATATAGGATTGTTAAATTTTGGGTTTCAATAATTACTTTTCAACAATAAAGGAACTTTAAACAGCTTGAATTCAACCGAAAAGTGGACGAATACAAAGATTTGTCACCAAAATAGTTTAGATTTTATCAAACAAAACTTATTTTTTATCACTGTTTGGGACCATAGAGAAATATCATATCATAATGGTTTTGTTGTACTTTTGTTGCCTCTAGAAATTTTATAATTAAGAAAATGTACAAATGGATAGTTTAAAAGAAATCATAGCATCAAACTTACATCAAAATTTAAATGTTTATAGGTTTTAAATTTTTAATGTAATTAATAGTTTAAGAGAAATACTTCAGGGATACAAAGTATATTTAAAACAAAAGATAAAATAGTACGCCTGAAAAGTATTGAAAATTAACATTCCCGAAACAGTAAAATTACCGAACAAGAAAACTTTCGAAATAGAACATTTTTGAAAACTTTATAATATGACAGAATTTAAAAATCCTGATATTTACTTAAAAAGAGAAAAAAAATTTTCAGCTGTTTGTTTTCAAAATTTTGTAATTCGGGAATTTTTATGAAATTTAAACAATTTACAATTCTTTACGTGGAACAAAATGTTTTATTTTATTATATAATAAAAAAACTAAAATTTTTATTTATTGCTATTTAATTAAATTTTAGTAGTTGAGAAACTGCTTAAAGTCTTATGAAGAGCAAAAATTCGCATTTATAAAATACTAGCGAATACCCACATCTCTGCCTGTGTGTGGGAGTTGTGGCAGCCAGGGCGAAAAGTAAAATGATTTGGCTAATAAAAACATGCCTTTAATCTGCCCAAGTACGTCGTATATTACTTTATAATTTTTCACGATTTTTTGTGTAGCGTTTGAAAAGTTCTAAGAGAACAAACCTACAGATTTCACTTATATATATATATATATATATATATATATATTTGTGTGTGTGTTAACTGATTAATTTATTTCTTTAAAATGATATCTATATTTGCAAGAAAGATTTAGAACTACATTAAGATCACCAATTTTTAGGAAACGTAACGTATGAACAAAACTTTTTCAATCTCTAAAGAAATTAGCCTTCTTTTCAAATAAAAGCTGGAACACAAATTTATTCAAGCAATTAACTTTAGCTTAAAATAAAATATCTTAGTTCTCTACAAAAATAATAAAAATATTTTAAAAATTCGAATAATTGCACTTCCAAGCCTAAAACAAAGATGTTTCAGAGGAAAGTTGAATTTGAAATAAAAAGTTTATTTTTCACATAGAAAGAGAAAATGCAATCAAATAAAATTACTTTTCCATAAAAGAATATGAATTTTTAATGCAAAAGAACGAATCTTCAACAAAGCAGTGGCATTTTTCATCATAGAATACTAATTTAATAAAGGAGTTGAATTAGCAACTAAAGAATTAAGCTTTCGACAAACTAGTTAAACTTAAAAAAATGTCTGGATTTTGAACCTAAGAAAATAATTTCAAGCCAGAAGAATAAGTTTTTGCGAAAAACTTAGTCATTTTAAGTAATTATTTTTTAACAACAAGAAGACAATTTTCATACAAGTTTAATTAAAACGAAAAGGAGGCTGCATTTCTAACACGCAAGATTAATAAGATTAATTTTTTCCCCCAGAAAAGTAGTTTTTAACAATATACATTATTTTTCTATCAAACAGTTGCATTTTTAAGAAACAATCATTATTTTCTAGCAAAAATACGAGTAAACCACAAAAATACAAAAATACCAAATTATTAACAAAAAATGTAATTTTCAACAACAACACAATTAATTTTCTACTAAAAAAGACGAACTTCTAACAAAATAGATGCATTTCCAACTAAAAATAAAAATTTTTAATAAAAAAGGTACTAGTAAACTGTGTAATATAATATTATAACAAATTATTAAATATTTAAATTAAAAAACAGACATTTAGACAATAAAATATGAATTTTTCACGAAAAAGTTACTTTCTGACCAAATAGTTTAATTTCCAACTTAAATAAGAAGTTGGTAACAACAACGACAAACAAATTTTTTTCAAAGCACAACTTTCAAACAAACAGTTGATTTTTCAAAGCAAAATTATAAATCTGTAGTAAAGAAGATTATTCTATAACAAAAATATAAATTTTCAATAAAATACATCTATTTCCACCAAATACTTGAATTTTTTATTATAACAACTCAATTTTTATTATAAATTATACATTTTTTACTTAAAATGGAATAGTTACATTTTTAGTTAAAAAAATTTATTCACAGCTAAAAAAAACAAATTTACAACTTAATATTCAATCCTCACCTAAAAGAATAAATTTTCAAGCAAACTTATGAATCTGCCGTAAAGACATTGAATTTTAACCAATTAGTTGAATGTTAAACTAAAAAATAGAAACGCGATAAATTCCGATCCAAACATATAATAGTCGACTTCCAGAACACAATAAAACACAAAAACGTTTCCAAATAATTGTTTTTTTTTTATTAAGTTATATAAATCCAGTTTGCATTTACGCTAAATAAAAAAGAAAAAGGTAAATATTTTTGAACATAGAAAGAAATTAATTTTTTGCGTAAAGAGAGGATTAGAGGAAATAGTGTGAATTCTAAAATATATAGGCGCTTCTTAAACGTATTGAGATATCATTGAACTATGCCGCTACAGGGTTTCCAGATATAATTAGAGGGCTATAAAAAAATTGACTCCATATATTCTTTAGTTAAATTACCATTTATTACCACATATAGCTACAATTCATACTCCTCATCTAATTATAACAGCACAAACTTTTTATCAATAGTATGGCAACGCAGCGAAATGTACGTCGTGATTTATTATTATTAAACAATTGTTTTGGTTTCCTTTTAAAGCAGAAGCTGGTAGATTACAATTATTCTTATATTACTGCAAGAAGAATTTGTTCATCCTAAATTCTACCATTTCTTCTGAAGTCATTTCAACACGCACAGGGGGAATTTTACTAAATTCCAACCTAATTATTTTCAATAAATTATTAAAAATTGGTCGAAGATAACCATGATCGAATCTTCCAATGACCGAAATACCCCTTAATACCACAGGCATATATCCTTCTATCAATGGAAAATTATTAGGAGCAGCTTCGTAATATATACACTCTGAAACACGCACGATCGGGTAAGGGATGCCGTATGGAATTCCCGACATACCGGGTTTATCATGTTGCGGGTTAGGACTTTTCATATGGACGGGAGGAACAAACGAGAACGCCTTTCTGGCATCACCGACTCCGCGCATAGACTCAACTACATAATTGCACATGATTCCGAGATGCGAATTTAAATCTGTAACAAGAGATATAAGCAGAGTTTAATAACTAGAATAATAATTAAAGCGATTGAATGAGCAAAATTGTATAAATAATATGACATATAATTTAGCAAAATTTCTTTACTCTTATATGCATATTAAAAAATGATTTCCGTTGTCTTTGTTGAGTGATAACAGGTTTTTTTTCTGCGCGCGCTCGCTTGACACTTTTTGTCACTCGGACGGCAGACTGTCCTCTGGAATAGGAATTATAATTTTTCTTAACCGATTTAAAAGTTTTTACATTCCCATCATTTATGATTGAGAGAGTATTAGAATTTTCCGAAGTTCGAGACCTCTGGCCGCCCATCCGTCCGTTCGTCAACACGATAATTCTAAAAAGAACAATTGATCAGATCGAGCTCAAGCGCACCGAAAGTTAGAGAATTTTTTAAATTGGTAAAAACATTTCTTTTTAGATTTAAAAATGTTATGCATGACTGTTCTTAGTACTTAGAAAGGCGTTGTTAAGAGTGGTCCCACATTTTCAATGTTCAAACATAAACATTTTCAATATTCATGCATGGAAAAATCGGCCTCATAAAATTGGCCCATAAGTTATCTCCCATCATTGATTGATCATAGACAAAGTCTCTATCAGGGGGTGGGCCAATTTATTGGCTTTCCGGTCCTGTACGGAACAGCCAATGTTAAAAATTTCGAATTCGAAAAAAATTGTTTTTTCAATAGTATATAAGCTTGTTACACCATATGAACATTATAAAGGATGGTTAATCAAATTTAAGGAATTGTTTTAGGGGTGTCTCACCCCCTTAGTCACGCATTTCAATTGTTTTGTATTAGGAAGTGCAAATATACGTTTTCGATGTATTTTTTGACGCTCAATTCAAATCTGACATAAACAATAGCTTGAGTTTAAAAACAACCATTCTAATGGAGTGAAAACTAAAAACTACCTCTTTGCTCTGTCTAAAAGGGTTAAGATGTGCAACATAGTTAAAAAATGGTAAGGGGCATTTATTTATGTTCATTTATATCAAATAGTTACGTTCAAAACATTTTATAAAAATATTTGCTTGTAATTATAATCTCATGCAAACGAAACAAGGCACCGTTTTTACAAAATTGGAATAGTAAATTTAAGGGATATGTGGTGATTAAAAATGGATTGAGAACGATCAATCGAACTTAAATTACATTGAAAACCAGTAGCAATGTTACCTCTAAAGGTTAAAGAAAATGATATTTATAGATTCAACAAGCCCCATGAAGTTTTTAACACGCATTTTCCAAAAGAAAAAAGACGTTTTCGTAAATATTACTCAGAAACGTCAATATCGGGCGTATTGAGTTGACTATTGAAAGCTCTTTTCACAATTAGCCACAGGATAGAAATAAAAAATTCCATTTTGAATTTAACGAGCATAACTTTGTTTTATAGTATCCCAAAAGAACCCCATAAATGAAAAATTGGGTTTTACGAGTTTTTGGTGTTCATTACTATTGGTCTGACGTTTTACTTTATTGTATTATTATTTTTGTATTATATAAAATTCTTTCTCATACAGAAAATACTACTTTTTATTGATAAAATTAGATGGTTATATGAATTGTTTATAAACCATTAATGGTCTCATAACTTTTTTCTCTTAGAATAGAACTTGAAATTCGCAGTTTTTTCCCATTTTTAAACTGATTTTTAAATTTTCTATGAAAGCTAGATAAGAATCAATTAAATCTAACGAAAATAATTGTTTAAACAATTTGCTATTTGAAATAATATCCTCTTCGAATAATGGTAGAACGTTGCAGTTTCTACTCAAATTTGCCACTTTTGGCCCACTTCTTATTACATTGCGAAAATAATTAACAAGAAGTGGAAGGGTTTTCTGAAATTTACAGCTTTTTATTGATTTTCTAATTCCCGGTAACTTATTCATGCAAAATTAAAATGTATACACATGATCTGTATACAAATTGACAAAACATTTTATTTACATGTTTTATTTCAGAAAACCATATTCACAATAACAAATATTGTTCAAAAAATTATTCTTTTGATAATTTATTTAGTATTTGCTCATAACTGAAAATTCAAAGCAAAGTGAATATAAAAGAAGCCTCTAATGACAACGACATTTTGGCATTACCAATTCCGTGCGTTCCATGTCCGCGTTTGTTTTGGTCTTTAAACTCTTTCTGCATACTCAATCCTATAATAAGAAAAAATAAATTAATTAAAGTGATTAAAGTAATAATGAGATAGGCGTAACTGAGAAGGTAACAAACGTTTTGTCAGGCGAAAACTATGTCCCTGGAGGCTATCCAAAAAATGTTCAATTTTTTTTACGCTGTTTGTGGTTGTTAAATTTGATTGCGCAATGTTTTCGCTTACTCTTCTTCAGAATAATCAGTTTAAATTTTTTCGCTACTTTAGCTCGTGCTTAATTCTAGTTACTTCATCAGTGAAATGATACCCTGATGTGCAATCTCTTACAACTTTACTGAAGATTTTCAAAACTAAAAAAAACCAGTTAGAGTGAAAAAATAATAAAAACTTATTATTGCCAGTAAGAGTAAAATTTTAAAAAAGCACGATAAAATTTAAAAACCTGATACAGCGTTAAGAATTCAATATTCCATATTTTTTTAAGAGCGTTTAAGAGACTTAAGGATTCCAGGGGAATTCTAGCGAAATTGTTATCAACTATACGATACCCGATTTGCTCGCCAATCCGAGATGCAAATCCAAATCTGTAAGAAGAGATTGAAATAGAGCCCACTAGTTAGAATATAATTAAAAGGATTAAATAAAACAATTCGTATAAATGTACGGTACCTAAATTGTGTCCACTTTCGGCTTGGTTACTTTGTTCTGTAAAAATAAATGCAAAAGTGTTATAATAGTTAAAAAAAATGAATTAGAAAGAATTAAGGAGGACATTTTTATTTAATTATAAGGTTTAAAATTTAGCGAAATTTCTCCGTTTAGGAAAATCTTATAATTCTTAATTAAAAGAATGTACTTTTTGAAACAAAAATTTCAACATAAGAATCTTCAAAATCCGTTTAGCCTTTCGCGCGAAAGATGTTCATCATGTTTTAACATTAAATTTTCATTGTTGATAACTTTTGCAAAAAAGTTTTTTGTGGAAAAGATCTTGGGAAGTCTTTTTAAATATAGGGGGTATAAAGAATTAGTTTTACAATAAAAAACTAAAGTTCGATTTGTGGTAGCCTTTTTGGGATAAATTTATATACAATATTTCAAACTAGAAAAAAACTCTGGCAATATTTAAATTTGTTGACTTCTTCCTTTGAGTTTCTGTTTAGGAAATCTACTGCGTGAAAAATACAATTTTTTCCATAACACGTCAAAAGAATAATAATTTTAAAAAAAATTATGAGTTGCAGACGACGGTGGACAGTAGAGAACTTAGGGGCCACCCTCTTACTTTGCATATATTACATATATTTGCATGGAAAACACCTACCCCAGGTGTACACGAAGTCCACGTTGGTAATTGTGCCCCATTTTTTTTTTATCACGCAGAAAAAAAATACGTGTTTTGTAAATTTGATTTATAAACGTAAATGTATGGTGTGTTGAGTTGACCCTCGAAAAATCTCTGCATAATTAGCTATAGAATACGAATGAAAAATTATTTTCTGAATCTTACACCCATAAATCTGTTTTATAGGGTTGCAAAAAACTCCTTAAGTGAAAATTTATGATTTGCGAGTTTTTAACGCTAATTTTTATGATGTGAGGTTTGTTTTTGTGAAAATGATTTCTGATACATAAAATATTAGTGACCGTACTTAAAGTACGTGAAAACGAAAGGGACAGGAAGGGGCCGATAGATTTTATTTGTAATTTTTAGAAGTTTTCCAATTAAACAAATAACTTGCAATAATTCAGAAGGTTTATTATAAATTTAACTTTACGCGCCAAAGAAACCTGGTGAATGAAAAAACTCCCAGACAATAAAAAATTGAAAAAAGTAAAAGAATCTTATTCGCCGAAAGTTCTTTACATGTAAATAGTCAGAAAAATTAAAAATTCGTGAAGAAAAAATTTGGAATATTTTTTTAATGAAGATTTGCGTTAACCCTGATATAACATTCTTGTGAGTAATTCAACTGCCATATAATTATGTTCATTTCATTTGCATTCGCTTCCTCCTAAATATTATATTTTCTGCTATATATATTTTATTATTTGTTTGGAAATTCAAAATTTCTTTACACACCATTTTCTTTGCTTAAAAGTTCATATTTTTGGACTGGAAATTATACTATTTTCGTAGAAAATTTACTTGTTGCGAAAAATTCACCTATTGTATGATAAAGTACATCTTTCGGATAAAAATGTAAGATTTTCGTTTAAAATCCAACAATTTTGTTGAAAATTCATCCTTTTTGGTTAAAAATTCAAGTAGTTCGTAGAAAATTTTCTTTTTGTTTGAAACTTATATTTTGATGTTCTAAAGTCAAACTAAAAATCCATCTTTTTGGTTGAAAGTATTTAACTATTTTGTTGGAAACTAATATTTTCTAATGAAAAATTTAATTGCATAGGCAAAAGCTGAATTACTTCTTTCAGTTTTTTGTACAAGTCAATCAAAAAAATAAATTGATTCTCAACCATAAATGCATCAGGTGATATTTTGACCAAGAATGATTTTAAGTTAAATGAAATACAGCTGAGTTCAACAAAAGGCAACAAATTCTCAAACAAAATACTTTTATTTTAAGGTAAAAATGATGTAATCAATTTTTAGGCAATAAAAATTGCTTTGAAAGAAAACTAAAGGCTTTTCTACCAAATAGTTCAAGTTTAAAAAACAAATTTTTTAAATAAATTCAAAAAAACGTCCAAAATGATGAATTTTTTCCAAAGAGATCAGTTTTATACCAAAAAATACCATTCTTCAACAAGATATATACATAAATTGTCAACCAAATAGTAGAGTTTTTAACGGGATGAATTCCATAACAAACATATGATAGTAAAATTGGCAATTAAACAGAATGAACATATAAACCAAAATATTTGGATTTTTTATTGGATTCTAATGATTCAGTTCATTTTTATGCAAAAGAGCGAGATAAGGCGAAAAGAGAAAAAGTTTCTTTAAAATATGGGAAAAGGTTATATTCTTTAAAAGCGGGGGAAAAATAAAATTTTTTTAAAAAGCAATAAAAGAAACCTACAAATCAAGCATTAAATCTTATACAAATTTTACAACTTATTTTAAAAATTTTTCATTATTTAAAAGAAAGTATTCTTATTTATTTTGTCACAAATTATTTTTTAGTAATTGTGTATTGAATAATTTTTTGAGAATATGCGAATTTATTTAATTGTATAAATATTGATTTATAAAATACCATAAAAACGAAAAACATAAGAAATCGGTACGTTAAAAACAAAAAACAGATTGCTCAACAGATTTAACTTTGTTCAAAACAATGAGGTTGTAATTTCTTAAAACTTAAAAATTGTCCTTAAACGTCTAAATTAATTTTTTTATGTGCATATTTTTTATTTCATAATATGAAAAGTGAAAATAATTCAAAATTCAAGGATAACCAATCTTTTTATACATAAAAGTGTATCCTATATTAAAAACAAGTTGAATAAATCAATGATTAAATATGACAGATGTAAATAAAATGAATCATATCTAGTTTTATTTATTTTTTTGATGGACCAATATGAATTGGACTCATTGTTGTGAACCGCCTTAGAAATATTTGCTCAGGTCTAAAGACAATTATATTCCTAATAGGCTTAGGGAAGAATATTATAAATTTGTTTACAGTTTCTAGTTTCTTTAACGATTTTAATAAGTTAATTTTTTTAAATATTTCCTTTCTCAACTATAACTCTCAGGTGTACTTGGAATCAACTCCAATTACAATTTGAGCATACAAATAAGGCAAACAATTAGGGGAAAAATATAACCAAGATTTCCCATTTGCTAACAAAAATGATCTGTAACAAAAATAAGCTTTAAATGTTGATAATATTCTACAAGAAAATTAGTTAGCCAACAAACTAGTACGATACATATAAATTGAGAAAAAAAAATTTGACGCAGAAGATATCAGAATTTTCTATTTGTCAGATTGAATTCTTTATAAAAAAAACCTTCAATAAATTATTTATATTTCACAATAGTGAATAATACTTGTAAAAAATATTTTTTATTTCTTTGATTTATTTCAAATAATTTGATTCAAATCAGAGAGCAAAACATTTTTTCTCGCAAACTGCTGTTAATTTTTCTTATTTTTACATATTATCATAGAGAGTGTCAAAAATTTGTATATAATGTTTGGTGGAACATTTTTTATCTTTTCATTTATTTATTTTTTTTTATTTTTCCAAATTTCATTTTTTTTACTTTTATTCTTATTTCTTACGACTAGAAGAAAATTTACTCTCCCTATATAAAAATTATTAATAACCAATCTTAGGTCGTTTTTGGGTAAACAACTTTTGGCTAATAATTTTTTTTTTCGTACCCTGTGACTTTTTTGAATTATTTAAATTTTTCATGTAATTTTTCACGATTGAAACAAAAACTATAATTCAGTATTCTTGGAAGAGCAAATTTTGTTTAATTTTTTATTGTTATCTTTTACGTTCATCCAAAAATTTAATTTTTTTACTTTTTATGTTATTTTTTATAAATAAAACAAAAACTATGTTTCCTATAAGAATGTGATTAACTACAAAATTGTTGAGATTTTTTTCGATGCAAAATTTTGGTTGATTCGTATTTTTTTGTACTTTGCATAATTGTACTGCAAAATGACGATTTCATTTGAAAATTTGTCTTCTTTTTTCCTTGAAATTTAACTATTCTGTAACGTTTGTTACAAAATTACTTTATGAACTGAAAATTGAACTATCATATGTTTGTTTGAATACTAATTTTCCTCAGTTGGAAATTCGACTATTTGGTTTAAAATTCATGTTTTTTGTTCCAAATTAATCCTCTTTGGTAAAAATTCAATGCTTTTGTTAAAAATCCATAACTTTGTCTTGAAAGTTAGTTTTTTTTCAAATTAATTTGTTTACTTAACATTTTAATATATTATGTTTATTTGAACATCAATCTTCTTCAGTTAAAAAATGTACTATTTCTTTGAAATTTTGTTGAAATTTTGTCTTTTGTGGTGACTAATTCGCTTTTTTCGTGGAAAATTTAACTATTTGAGGAACAAAAATTGAGTGAATATTGAAATATTTGGTAGAGGATGCCTCCTAAATATTTTTACCGAATATGAAAAAATCGTTTAGTCCTCTGCTGAAATAACTCGATATTTGTCGATTTTTTACGTGATTAATAGTGATTGGCATTCCAAGCCCTTAAATATTTTTTTTCAATGTGTGGAAAACTTCAGTTTTTTTGAAATTCTAGGTTTTTGATTAATTTTATATAAAACGTCTAAAGACAAAACAAAAAGTCCCTGGCCTAAATAGTTCTGAAGGACGTCCTAAAAATAATTTCAGTAAAAAAAGGTTAAATCTTTTTTTTTCGAATAATATCTTGTTCCTTATACATTCTACATTAAAGTTGTGAAAATAAAAATTAATCAAAGTGTACACTATTTAAAATGTTAAAAATTTTATTATACGTGGATATATTAAATTTACTACATTTTTACTGCAAAAGTATCTATGGTAATTCATGGCTCTTTTGGACTGGCCGATAATTTTGTAAAATACAATTCCAAAAATTCAACAACACACGTCGCAAGTCACGGCTTCCCTCCTTCAATTTCTAGATAACCAAAAAAAAGAGAAGAAAAATATCTTCGAGAAACTGGTTCACGATGAAGAATAGGAAGGCGCTTTTGCCCGTAAATGAGTCTTGGTGCAACGGAACGAGATTAAAAAACAAAGCCAAAATAATTTTCACTTATTCCAGAACAAAAATGAAACTCCAATCCTCCAATATCCCTTACCTTTTACATGCACATTCATATTCTTTCAGACAGAGTTGATAAAAAAATTTGGTTTTGATGCTAAAAGGCAAAGAATTAATGCAAAGTTTATTTATCTTAATTGTTTTCCTTATACTTTGTGTCAAAACTTTTCATATAAACTTTTTTGAAAAGAATGAATTTTTTTACGAGTTTTCTACCATTAGTGTACTTATATTAAAATTAGTATACATGAACATTAAAATGACTATAATCGTGTAATAAATTAAGTATACGCGTATAGTTAATTTCATGCACACATATACTAAATTCAGTATATGCATGTACTAATTTTCCTGTACTCTAGTATACTCAATTTAATTTAATTTTTTACATTCTT
>NC_046664.1:39697936-39720668 GCF_010883055.1 Belonocnema kinseyi | reverse complement strand
ATTTTTTTATTTTTTAATCTATTTTCAAAACTAAAAAATAATAATGGAATCTAGCTTTTAAAGAAAATAAATTATAGTCTCTTATAGTAGGCTGCATTAAGTGGCCATTTAATATAGTTCGCATTTTCTTAAAGTTATGTTGTATGTACTGCATCAGCACTTTTTACAATTTACTTGAACGTTTATTCTGGGAAAGGGGAATAGGAGACAAGATATTATTCCAAAAGGGAAAGACATAAAATTTTTCTTTTGCTGAAAAACTATTTATTCTAGAACATACTTTTTTGAAATTGCTCAATAATGTATTCACTTTCACTTTGACTTTCAAAATTTGTACATAAAATAATACAAAAGCATAGAATTGTTTGAAAACTGACGGATTTCACACACATCTCAAATTCTAAAAAGAAGGGGAAAGTTAATTAGTATGTTTTACGTGGGAAATTCTTTGGACGCGAAGTTTTAAGTTATTATGATAGAAAAGTTAACTTATTATATATATAGTGTTGTTAATAAAGAATCACAGAATTGAATAAAGAACATCAAATATTAAGTTCTTTTGAAAGGGGGCCTAATCATCTTTTTTCATAATCAATAAAAATATGCAGGAAGCATCTTTAAAACAAAACTTCTAGATAACAAAAATCCTGTTCTCTTAAGTGAATATTGACGATATTCAAAAACATATACAAACAAGGCTTTTTTTAATGGGAAATTCGTGTTAAACTTCATAGGGCTTTCGGAAATATTTTATATATTTTTTTCAATTAATTAATTTTTTGTTTGGTCTTAACAAACGTAGGCGCGATAAGCATAAAAATAAAAAAAATGTGAATGCATTTTTGGACCTCCCTAACATGACTCGCGTTTCGCTGAATCTGCGGTTTTTTGCAAACAAAAAAAAACCGTGAAAAGCTAAAAACAGTGTTCATAACTTTTTATTTAGCCATTCCATTGTGTATCGCGGAACTTATATTTTCAATGAAACCCGATCACTCAGCCAGTTTCTATCATAGCTTCTTTTTGTAGCGTTTGGCTACCAGAAAAATATCTAGATTTTCATAAAATATGATTTAAGTCCACACGAACAGAGGAGACGTGGAATGAAAAGTTTTTTAAATGTCCACGTTTTTTGATAAGGGGTTTAGTGGCTAGGGAGATACAAAAGTAGTAAGAAATTGTCCACATGGTATACGCACGGCCCCAAAGAAAAAGTCTGTAAGTTTTCTTGAAATTAATTTTTTTGGTAATTATGATGAAGAATTTATAACAAATGATTTTCTACCAATTATTAAGATGCTTCTTTAGATAATAAATAATTATGCATCAGGATGAAATACATCTGGAATTATAATAAAATATGTTCCAACTGTTTGAAAGAAAAAGTCTTTCTTTCGAAAAAAAGAAGTCTAAAGAAGAAGTCTTTCTTTCTAATAAAAAGAAAAATAATATGAAATAATGCATACGCCCAATAATTTCGTAAACCCACTTTTTCGGTAAACACATCATTACGCAGCAAGATGAAATATACGCTCAATTATAAGAACATATATTTCAAGTGATGAAATAAAAAATACTTTTTTAGGAAGAAAAAGCGTAAAAAAGAAATTTTTCTTGACAAGGAAAGAGAAAAAACACTCATTTAAATTTATATTATGAAAAACAATTTTGTATAATTTATTCCAAATGATTTTTGTAACAATTATTATAAAACTTTTTAGGTAAATGCATAATTATGCAGCAAGATGAAATACATGCAGAATTATAATAACGTGTCTTTCATCTGGTTCAAAGTATGTGCTTTACAAGAATATATTGTTTTAATCGAGTCGATATCTAGATTTAAGATATTTTAATATATATATGATTTGAAATTGCATTAGGATCTACTTACCGACAGAATTCAGAAATATTATAAAAGAAAGCTGCAGAGTACGAATAATATTCTGCATTTTTCTAGAGAAAGAGAACTGATTTCGAATAATTGATGAAGATTTAATTTAAAAATTGTGGCATACATGTCACTTGCAGATATACTAGTCGTTATCTTATTGTTGCATCAATGACTATTCACATTCAGGTAAACTTTATTTACTTTTTTTTTTATTTCTAATTGAGAGTGGTTGATGTCTACATGAGCGCACCTAGACCCAAGGTTTCACTTTTTGATCCAAAAGGTTATTGTGAAACCGTTTTACAATGGAAGTTTACAATCAGAACCTAAATATTATTTGTGAGGAGTGTCATCGCAAATGGCATGATGTTTGACTTACATACTGGGTCAAAATTCGTCAGGTGGGCCACTTTTTGTTATGGGTTGTAATTTTTCTTCGGTAATGCATGCTAAGTTAGAGTTTCACATAAATAAAATGGCCCTAAAACAGTTTTGCAAAATTTTAATTTTTTGTATCTTTATTGTTATTTAAGTTTTTTAGCATTTTTCTCGTTATTAATTTTTTTCTTCGGATCGGTACAAACAATCGCCATAATTTTTGGCAAGTTCTATTAAATATGTTCATTCTATAAAATGAAAATCATTTTACCATTGTTACATAAATATTGATGAAATTAGCAACAATTTTTATAAACAAATAGAATTCATTCTAACCCCTCAATTAATTTCAATGTTTTAGTTGACTAATTAAGAAAGCTCGTTTAATTCACGAAGATTTTGGTAAAAAAAAATTAAGGAACTCGCATATTCGATATTCACGACGTTGAAGTTTGCCACAGATATGGATTTCAAAGTTGTGTAATTAATTTTAAAAAAACTAAGGGTCATATCAAAAACGTAAACACACCTATGGATTCGTCTCAGAAATATCTCGGTGTGCATTTTTTTATTTGAGCAATTTGTTAAACAATTTTGCCATTTGTTATTGTTCTGGAATTGTTGTAAAAAAAGTATGCATCGGATCGAAAAACCAAGTGCACCATTGTATTCCTCACGAAAATATCTAGATGTGCATTTTTTTGTTTTCTTGTTTAAACGATTTGTTAAGCAATTACGCTATTTGATATCTTTCTGCAATTATTATAAACAGGAATACAATGGTTTACTTAGTTTTTCGATCTGATGCATACTATGTTTATAACAATTGCAGAAAGATAACAAATGACGCAATTTCTTAACAAATTGGTTAAACAGAAAAATAAAAAATGCACATCGAGATATTGCCGAGACGAATCCAGAGGTATTTTTACTTTTTTTACATGATTCTTAGTTTTTTTAAATTAATGACAATACTTTCAAATCCATATCTACGGACACGGAGCACCTGTGCGCTGAACAACAAATTCTCTAATTGTTTGAAAAATGGGTTTACAAAAAAAACAAAAAAATGCTTATCTAGATCTTTTCGTGTGAAATGCAATGGTGCATTTGATTTATCGATCCGATGCATACTTTGTACATAACAATTGTAGAAAGATAATAAATGGCGTCATTGTGTAAAAAATTGTTTAAACAAAAAAATGTACACCGAGATATTTTCGAGGCGAATTCATAGGTGTTTTTACTTTTCTTATATGACTTAGTTTTTTAAAAATTAATTACACAACTTTGAAATCCATATCTGTGGCAAACTTCAACGTCGTGAATATCGTACGTCAAACGGCATGAAGCGCGGAACGTCAACACGAAAACACGCACAACTTTTGATGATGTGCGATTTCGCTAATTTTTTTTTTTATCAAAATCTTCGTAATTCAACGAGCTATCTTACTTAGCCAACTAAAGAATTGAAATCATTGAGAAGTTAGAACAAATTGTATTTGTTTAAAAGAATTGTTGCTAATTTCATCAATATTTATGCAACAATATTCAAACGATTTTTATTTTATAGAATGAACATATTTAACGAAATATGCCAAGCATTATGGCGATTGCTTGTACCGATCGGGAGAAAAAAATTAATTACGAGAACAATGCTAAAAAAAGTTAAATAACAATAACGACTCAAAAAATGTGTAACGTTAATTGGAATCGTATAAAATATTAAGCCTAATGAGATTATTCAACAGAAAATGGATCAAGTAGTTGCAGTGATATCGACACTTTATTAAACGGCAATTTTATGTTCTCCTTTGCAATTTCATGCAATATTCAGGATCATAGGGAAATATCATTTCACAATGGTTTTGCTGTACTTTTGTTGTCTGTATAAATTTTATGATTGAAAAAGTGTACACTTGGGCGGCTTAAAAGAAATCATAGCAAATTATTATTTAAATCTTTCCTTAAATTCACGACAAACATAGAGTTAAACAGTTCACTCTTTTCTTTTGAGAAAAGATATCATGTATAAAATCATTTATTTATATTTTTTATACTTGCAACAAATATAAAGTTAAACAATTTAAAATTTTCTTGTGAGGAAAAATGTTTAATTTCATTGTATGAGGAAAAAATCGGCATTTATGTTTTTTGCTATTTTATTCAATTTTAGTGACAGAAAAACTATTTACACCCCTCTTATTAGTCACAATTTCTATTCATAAGATATTTCTCTAAAATAACTGTCTTGACACCACCGAAGTAAAATCAATATAAGTTTTTTGTGAAACATCCTAACGTAAACATTTTCCGCAGCAAACATTTTAAAAAGTGACCCAAAAATACTAACTTGATACCAGGACCAAGAGTTCCTTTTAAACTCAAGTTGAACGCCCTGAACCGATTTTTGGCGCGTAACAATGTAAATTAAATAATAAATGATTTTGACTTTTTTTGTAAATTAGTTTTTTCTGAATGTCGAAAAATATTGATTTTTGAATAAAATGTTTTTAACGAAAGTAATAAATCTAGCCGAGCACACATATTTTTTATATTTATAATTTTTTTAGTTAATAGTTTCCGAAAAGAATTGAAAAATTGAATCTTTAGATTTTTTGTCACAAACACATTCCAGATTTGCGATATTCGTGTCCAAAAAAGGTTTAAAGAATAAACTTTTATCATTGCAAAGTATTCAAGACCATCACTAGGATGAGTTTTTTGGTGTTTGAAATGAAGTCTGCTTACGGCCCAAGTGTTCTAATCTTGGGCATTTTAAATCGCATAAAAATTTATCGATGAATATTAATTTTTGAAAATAGTAATATTATAAAAAAATATGTGTTTAGATAAGATGTTCAACTTTTTTAACCAAAATTTTTTTTACAAAAAAATTATGTGTCTAGCTTTTGATGAAAGAAAGCTAATTTAAAAAAGTCAAAATTACTAATAACTTTATTTATATTGAACTGCGTAAAACCCCTTTTATTGCGTTAAACAAGGGTCTAATAGCAACCCCTGGGCCAAGTATCAAGTTAATATTCTTGGGTGACCTTTTTTAAAGTATAATCCTTTTTCGGAGAGTGAAGTTGATAATAAAAGTACCTGAAAGACATTAAATATTTTCTCTAGCTAATTTTTAAGCACAGTAACAATTTCCTTACCCACAGTACAAATTTAATGATTAATACTTGGATTTGCCGAAAATACAAATCATTTCAAAATCGAAAATGGTTTCTGCTGAAAGGTGCGTATTTTTACAAATAAATATCTCTGATAAATTTCGGGATATAAGGAAAAATTAAATCTTTGAAAATGCCATTAATGTTTATTGAAATTAAAATATTATTCTGTATCATATACGACAGGTATTAAGTAATCAACATAATATCTTCTTAGAGTTCACAGCTGCCAAAAACGTCATAAAACACTAAGATCACAAATATTTTCAAATCTATAAAAAATTTGTTTTTAATATGTAAATAAATTATGGCTTGCTTTCCCAAAAAAACTAAAATACCAATCAATTTATACAAATAAATTTAGATTAAAATTAAATATTTCATTTCTCTACAAAATACTAAAGTAATTGAAAAGATTCAAATATTGTACTTTTGAACATAAAACAGGAATTTATCAGAAAAAAGTACGGAGGTCTACGGAGGAGCTTTGACAAAAGAGAATTCACAACCACCAAATTACAGTTGAAGATACTTTGGCCTTTAATTTTAAAATGCCTTCGTACAAATGTAGGAGCAGTACAAAGATCAAGCGCGTGACGGTAGGTAAATGCATTGTCGAGCACTAAGCTCTTGGCACCCTGACATATCATATGTTTGTATCGTAGATACATTTTATAACATTATTTATGCATATCTGCAAATGTTAGCCAAAAATCAAGTATCGGGAAAAGAAATATCTACGATCTTACGAATTGAAATAATATACCCTATTATGGCTTATAAAAGAACAAAACTCTTTTTTATCAACAAAGTTTAAAACATAAAAATAATCATTATTATTTTTCATAATTATTCAATATAATTAACGATTTAAGCCATCGAAATATTTACTTTCTCTATTAGATGCAGTGACAATAAGAAAATTTTAAGTAGCAAAAACAATTCTGAAAATAAATATTACTGTAACTTTAAAATTTTCTTATCAATAATGATGTTTTTATTTCATAGTAAATAGTCGGTAATATCTTTTTATTCCTAAAATCACGGATGAACTTTTTTTGTCAGAGATATGATTTTTAGCGTTTGAAATTAACTTGTCTGAACTTGTTTGAAATTAAATTGTCTTTTAGGATATTATATAATAAATTAGCATCATTTGAAGCGTCAACGTTAAGAATGGTGAAATAGCAATTGTACCGCTTTCTTATTTAACGTGGATAGATTTGCCCCTAGTGTCACGGAGTAGTAACGAAATTCGGTGGCAGACTTTGAAGCATAATTAGGCACCTTTAGAATTGAAATGTTCGTCTTCATTAAAATTTTTTAAATTCCTCGAACTAATTTAAGTAATATATAATTAACCATTTTTATAGAAAAGCATCTCAAACTTTAGCATACAAAAAATATTGATACTTTATTCTACCTTAATATTAAAAAAAATCATATACAATGAAAATGGATGAAACAGGTGGGTTTTTAATTTCAAAATCTTTTGGAATTTTTATTGAGTAAATAATTACAAAAAATTTGGTAATATGTGAGTAAAAGTCTTGAAATTGTAATAATAAAAATCTCTTGTGTATATATTAACTTAGTATGTTGGCCGATACAAAATGTATACAGAAATCTCGAAACAAATAGCTTGAGTTATTTGGTGCGCATATTAGAACCTGGAAAAAGAAATATTTAAACCAAAATTCCAGTGAAAATATCCGGATATTTTCAGTACAGATATACAATTCCTAATATTTTTAACGGCAAAAGAAAAACCCGAATTAAATTAATTAAAAATGATATGTAAGCGTCCGCATGAAAAGGGTCCTTATGGATTCAATTGAGTTACGCATAAATATATAGCGCTAGAAAAATTCTCGAAATTTTAAGAACTTCGAGAAACAGATTGAAATAAAAACGCATCAAAATTTAGTTAGTACTATGAGCGACAATTTTTACTTTTTCTTCCAATATGAAATATACAAAATTGTCGTTGCATTTGCGACGTAAGTATAATACCAAGAGGCTTACTTAGAAAAAACACGAATATCATCTAAATTAGAACAGACCATAAAAGCACTTTTCTTACTGACGTGTAATATAAATAAAAGAATTATAGGTTAATTTTAAATATGATATTAAAATATACCATTATGCCCTCGTGCTTATCGATAGAATTAAAAAAAAAACTGTCAAATTGAAGACTGAGCTACTACTAATTATTTTTATTTCATTCAAGTAGAGAAACTGCTTTACGTCTAATTTTTTGAACTGATTAGTGTTCTAACCAATATCTCTATTTAAATATGACTATACAAAATCTTTTTTCTATTCGCGACAGATAGCGCTACAATAGCCCCAGTGATTGGTCAGGTATGAGGGATATTTTTTCTGGTGATCATTGTTTTCATTGGAGCCATTGTAGTGCCATCTATCGTAAATAAAACAAATTTTTCGAAAATTCACGTATTTTCCTATAAATAATCTAAATTTGCAATAAGAAATGAGGATCAGGAATCATTGAAAGAAAGTCGGGACTTTTGACCATTCATTGCTTTTTTCGTTACACTTTTCGACAGAAATCTTCAGAATAGGGCAGATTTCATTAAGAAATGCTCTAAAGGAGAATATTACACTTTTTCTGTTTGACATATCGCTTTCTCTTTACAAGATACATCATAATTATTATAATTTCAAATTTGTTAGGAAGTTTATTAGGTATCTGAAGTCATCGAAACCCGTAGATTCTGAATTTGTAATTTTCGAATCTGTATATGCAACCATGAAAATCATTTACTTTTAATTTGTTATGCCTTCCGGATGGGCTACTGGCGGTCCAAGCCGATAAACTGCCTGATAGGTGAAACTCGTCAGGAATCGTCGGGATGTTCAGAAATCGTCAGAACTTCTGACCACTTGTGACGGTTTTTGACTTCCTTGTTAGAAAGGCGCATAAATTTTTTCGTTGAATCCATATTTGTTGACGTATTTCAAAGTCTCAAGACAAAACAACACCGAGTATCATTTCCAATTTAATCTGCTTTTTCCACAATGGAGCCATAAAAGCATTACAGTGTTTCAAAACATTTAATTTCTCCCTACGATAAAACTGAAACTGGTGAGAAATCATCCTAATTTGAAAGAAAGATTTTATGATTTGAAAAACAAAGTTCAGACAAAATATAACCTTCACTTTGAGTTATATGAAATTTTTAAAACTTCAAATTCGATTGAATTTATAGTATCATGAAATAATATTTTTCAAATGAACTTTATGTAAGAGGCTACTTTAATTTTGAGTGGATAGTTGGAAAAAATTCCTTGTAAAATAAACTTATATTTCTGACACATGAATGTATGTAGAGATAAAAACAAGTGTTTAGTACCTCAGTCTGCAAAGCTCTGATACACACCTGCGACAATCTCTCTTTCCAACTTCTAATCGGGTATCCTCGGCAAAACTCAAAATTAATTTAACTAAATATTTTATAAAGCGAACGCGTGATAAAGAACAATAAAAAATTCCATTACATTTCGGCTCTTCCTTACCATGTTCCGTCATCGGCTTCATAGATAACATACTGACCTATCTTAACAAATGGATAATTTTATTACGATTCAGTTAAAACAACTTATCGCGCTCGTTAATAATAAACATTTGATGTTTCTCAATGAAAACAATTTTTTCGCATACGTATAATTTCGAAATACAACCTTTTCAATGAAATAATTAATATTTTACAAATATGATGCAGGCAAGGCAATGCAATTCTGGAACTTGCTGAATTATAATATTTTTATTTTTATTCAAGATACACTTTCATTTTTTATATAATTCATGATGCAAAATATTTTGCAAAATGTAAATTAAAACGCGTCATGCTGTGTCACAATTTATCACAAGGTCAACTGTATGAACTATGAACTTTGGTTTAGGTCAAATTGATTTAGACTACCGTAAATCCGAATTATGAACAAAATCTAGCCATATCATTTTCTCTTCTATTTTTCTCTCTGCTCTGCATGAGGTGTAGTAAATAACTAAATTTAGGACTTTTTTATTATTCAAAATGGAAATTAACCATTTCCTTGTATTAATCCACGGGCGCATTTTGCTAGCAATGCAAAATGCACAATGCTCCACATCTTCCCGTATCCCCTCAATATTAAACTTTAAGGCCTTATCTTAAGTTTAAAAAGTACTCCTGACCTTTCGTCTAGGTACATTTGTTAAAGGTTTTAGGCTGATAGTTATCCCCAATTATACCTCGGTAAAATGTCTGTTAGGTCCATAATTCCCTGAGCTAGAGTGAGTTTAGGAATATTTTCCAAATTACACTTTAAAAGTATTTATTAATGCCCTTACAATTCCTAACTTATGAGTTATCAAAAACGCAATTGATCCCAATGCAGTATATCCTGCAATATATAATAAAGAATAAACTTTTTCCGTTAACGATAATGTTGTTTTCCGTTTAGCTATGCACTCAATACTTTCTTTTAAATCTTCAATAATAGTTTCGAGAGTCCGTAGATTTTTAGGACTTATTTTTGCTAAGGTGATTATTCCTAACAAAATTTCTTCTATGTCTGATTCAGTTATGTAAAGTATGATTAAATCTACTCCTTTTTATGAACTCATTATGGCATTCAATTATACATGACGTAATCATATATACATTATCGTCAAAACATGAGATGTCATAGATAACTACTATATTTTAGTGCTGGGTTTCAGTATTACTAAAGTAATAGTGGGAGTCCATTCACTATCCAAATGGCATACAAAAGAACCCTTTATACGTAAATTACGGACATAATTATCATTGTACAATATGCGTGAGATTTCTTCCGCATGTGCTGTAGCTAATGAATATATACTACTCCTTACATGTATCCATAGAGTGTTTATCAATTTCATTACTTGTGTTTCTCAACTTCCTGTCTTTATTTTAGGCATAATTTCAATTGAACAGCTGTCCTTTATTTGCGTTGAATAATTAGGATGGGTTCTCTTTAATATACTTATTTTTCCTAAGTTGCTCATATTTAACAGTTAAGTTTCTGAAGTGGGTATAAGCGTAGTTCGAATTTGATCTAATATAATCAAGTGATCGCGGGCTATAATGAGATAATTATAAAACTATCCTGTCTGAGGTATTAGTATGGATCTCATTAAGTTGTCCAATTTTTCTTCTAGTATAAGGATGTTAAGAATACACAAAGCTCTTCGATTTTTAAATATTATTTCTATCTCGTTAATATCCATTAACGTGGTGATATATCGTTCTTCAAAAAGTACAGGAAAATTTCTCACGTGTTTTTGTTCGCGAAAAGTGTTAAATAAAGTCATTGCGGTGATTATATTGGGGTTAATTACTCCCTTTATACCACCAGTTAATGCACTTTCTAGCCTTGATAATGAATATTCATGTCTGTCTAAACTACCTGTTAATTTTTATAGATATTCGTCGATAATTAAATTCTATCCATTGTTTCAAGACAAATGTACTACTTCTTTAAATTTTTAGTGGATTTAAGTCCAAATTGCTCCGCTTATTAATAGGACGCTATCGTTAACAGAAGTAAGGTTTAATGTCTGACCTATGATACGTTAGCGATCTATCCCTACTTTTATTCATAACTTTACTTAATTGGTCTTATTTACTAAACTACAAGGCCCTTTTCACAATTCGTCAATTGATTGGGCTTCTGTGAATTTTGTGTAAAGGCTTAGGAAGCGGGTCAGTATTATCATTTTAGTGTAATCTGATTCTCTCTAGAGAGAGGTATCTTCTAAATCCCTAGTGTCTATGTTCTCGTCAAAAATAGTATTAGTTTCCCTCCCATTTGTAAATCATATGGTACGCAGCCCGTTTGTCCATTGAAATTGCATGTGTTTAGGTGTCATGCCTTTCCTTTTCAATTACGTATTGTCTCATGAATTCTTTCAGGATCGAATGTAACCTTTCATTTTTCGACTTTTCGAGGGTGATAGTTAGACGTAAAATTATGTTTCATTTTTAACTTTTTCCATAAATTTACCAAAACTCTGTGATGAAAATTCTGTCCTATTATGGGTTAAAATAATTATTGTTTTACCATAAGTCCTTGATAATGTAGTCCACGGTACTTCTACCGTTGCTGCCGGAAATTTGTCTGTTAACGGTATAATAGCCGGGAATATCAAATAATTTCGAATTACTCAAATGTATATGTTTCTCGTCTCTATATTATTGTAGGGTGTGATAATTATTTAGCTAGTTTAGTCTAAAGGTGAGCAAGAAGTCTTGATGGAACTCCTTTGGCACTCAAGCTATAAAGCCTATCGGGCCACATCCTTAAGGGCATGTGATACTTACAGTTTCCCCGGCTTTTTTCACAAAAATGAAAATATTTGAAACTGAATTCGGAGATGCTGTAAAATATCATAACGGACGTCCGCGGACTCTTTTTTGTGGAATAATAACAACAAAATTTATTATGCTAAATAAAAATTCTATGCATATGCATTATCTTGAGGTTACGTCGTTTTTCATCTCTGCCTTTCCGATAATCTGGAAATTATTTATGAAATAATCTGTCTTGATCACTATTCCAGCTCTTCCAACCCAATGTATTCACTCGCTGCGCCTCATTTTATCAACTAGTCCACCTTTTCGTTGCCCTAGATCCACATGTGATGAGGGACCTGCATGAGAGCCACTTTTTTCTTTTTTCAAAGTCCTGATGCTATATCTGGTTTCTGAACTGCATTTAATGTTGTTTGACTGTCCGAGCAGATCGTAACCTACATACCAGCAACGTTATCTTTTATCAATGTTTCAGCACATCCACCTGAAAGACAATAGCATATCGCCTAAAGGGGATCCCTACTCTCTCCTTGTCCCACTGTAATAGATTACTGCACCTGACAGCCCCTCTCTGGAATCGGCAGACACCTAATGACCCTAAGAACCTTGTCTAGTGCCCCGAGTCTATCTATTTGCTCTTGCTAGGCGGCTTATCGCATGAGCAGCTCTTGCAATTATCACAACATGTGAGGGTTTTTTCAGAGCATAAGCCTTATCGCTGGTGTAGACATAGTTCTTATTGTTCCTGTCAAACCCCTAAACGCCAGAATTTGCAAGCGTCGACTTTGTTTTAGAACCTCAGAGTAGAGCCATGCAAGCATATTATACCCTAGACCCCTCGCTAACCCAAAGGCTCTTCGGAAATTCCAAGAAGTCATGAAACACTTTCTGCATTAGGTATCAAGATGCTTCACGCAGTTGAATTTGCTATCTAGGATTACTTCCAGATATTTAACCAAATCTAAAAACTTTAGCTTTTCGTTAAAAAATACCGGAGCGTCAAATTTCAGCACTTTTACATTTCTCGTAAAAATGACAAGGCTTGTTTTTTTCGTATTTATTGGGATCCCTGAGCTATCACAATAGAGCTCTAGAATGCAACAGAGGAGGGGTGATAGGATACCTCTCTGTGGACACCCCTGAGGGGCTATTCCTTTGAGTAGACCTTTGCCTTATCTCGTTTCCAATCGCCTCTGGCGTAGCATGCTTCCTATCCACCATATAAGCTGATCTGGCAAGCTAGACCTCGACTGCTCTCGACAGATAACCTCTGAACGAGTATTTTTAGAGGCATCTTCTATATCTAAGAAAGTTCCCACAACATGCACCTTCTATTTTAGATGCTGCTTTAATTTTTACGTAACAGCATAAGGCTCAGTTTCTAAAAAGCACCATGCCTGAAAGGCGTGATTTAAAAGGACATGAGCAACCCACGGCTAATTCCAACTTCTTGTTATCTAGGGCCTTGGCAGTAAAATTTCGATCGGTCTTGAATGTTCTTTGATTCCTCACAAAAGTCCCTCTAATCATCTTGTTTAAACAATCTTAGAATTTTATTTTATTTATACTCAGCCTTCTTGTATCCTCAGTAAATTCAATCATAGAGTCAATTTAAGAACATCACTTCTGTTTTTAGTCCAGAATTTGAGGTTATCTACCCGATTTAGTATCTTTAGCTGAGTGCCTGATTACTATTTAAAAACGACATCGTATGTTTGGAGTTTGCATCGCAGCCCAATAACATAGGAATCCTGTTCTTCTCACAGTGCAGAATTAAAGTCCCCCCCAGCCAGAATAATTCAGCCCGTCTTCTGGAATCTATCCTTCTCCTGCCCATAGAATGAGCAGAAGGAAATGCCTCATATGGTGCTGCAATATCCAAGTTTATTTTTGGGGAGCTTTGGTTTGTTTTCAAGAGCCGCACTGTACAATCTCTTGATTCTGGGCACTGCAAGGATGGGCTGTCCCTGCCAAAACCCTCCACATGGACGTTGGATTCGTGGAGGGATCCGGAGCGGAGAGCTCATTATTTTTATTTTCATTGACTGTGTCGCCAGTTTTTGTCCCACGAGTAGCTAGGCAAATCAAAAAAAAACCTGTAGAGCCTTACTTGCAGGTGGTGAGTTTATGTATATGGTATGGAATCGACCTGGTTTCCCAAAGTCTGCATTAAGATACCTCCTTCATGACCCTGACGTGTCTGCCTCGACTAAGGGGGACATGACGGGGTGTTTAAGGATTTTTGAACCCTTCAACCATAAGTTCTCCAGAGAAGCATTATCAATGTCCACGCAAATTCAAGATAAGGACCAAAAAGGATGCCAGGCGCGGCGGTAAATTTAAGAGTGTACGTTTTAAAAATTCTCCGCCACCATGTAACAAAAAAAACTTTTACATGTTTTCGTTTAACGTTTTCTAAAACAAACTGAATTTTTAATTGAAAAGAAAGAATTTTTCATTCATAAATGCGAATATGCAACAAGAAAATTAAATTTTAAACGCAATAAAGAGAATTTGAACAAAAATGCGGAATTATGTTGAATTTATCCCTTCAATCGTATCTCTTTTCCATAAGCTAAAATTATTTACTGTCGAAAACAAAACAAAAATATTTTTAGAAAAGATGGTCAACTTTTTACCAAGTAGTTTCATACCGAATCATAAAAGCACAGTGAAAACTTTAGAATAAATTTTCTTTCAGCTAATTTCAAGGTAGCGTTCCGTTTCGTTCAAATTTGAGGTATGAAAGTACCGACTATTGTTTTTGCCGCAAAGCTGCAAAAGCTATTGACAGCAGGTGACATTACTTACCCCCATCCGAGCGAACCGATGCCTTGTAATATGGCAGCATTCACACTACCAAGGTTATTTTGTTATTGTAGGGAAATGGTACCCTGAAGGTATATTTAGATTTATGCCCCCCCCCCCGTGATTACTTCTCAGTGAAAAGGAGAATTTAATAATTGATATAAAAACTCGAAAAGACTTGAATTTAAAATAAAAGCACTTGAAACAGACAAAAAAGGACAAATTTTCAAGAAAATGTAAGTTTTCAGCTTTTACTCCTCCCCACTGTAAATGGGTAACGTAGTTCATCAACGGCTCCGATGGTAAAAAAATTCTTGAAACAACGAAAAGTAACCAAAGAAGTGCATTTCCTTGTATCTAGTAATTTTTATCAGTGAAGAAATTTTGTTCAAAATTCCTTTCATGGTTAAATCTTTAATCTATTTTCTGTATATATGTCAAGAGTTATGAAAAAATCAACTGAATATCATTTAGCTTAATTACAATTTATTTATACATGTAGCTAAAATTTCTATTGTTTGTCTAATTATAGCAGCAACAAATTTTTAGTAAAAATATTAAAAATACAGTTGAATGCACGCTATCTTTCATGATTATTGGTTAATTGTGTTGCTTTTTATCTAAATCAGGAACTGGCGGACAATAATTAATAGTTTTACCTGCGGTGATGGGCTTGTTCATCCCAAATGCCACCATTTCAGCTTCAGATATTAAAGCATGGAAGGGAACACCCTTACTTCTGCCTATCTTAATTATTTGACATAAATAATTATATATTGGGCGGAGATAGCCATGGTCAAATCTCCCAATGATAAAACGGCCCCTTATTACTACTGGCATAGATCCTACTATCAAACGAAAATCATTGGGTGCAGCTTCGTAAAATAGGTATTCAGAAAAACGAACAACCGGATAGCGGTTGCCTCGTACAAGTCCCGATATGCCTGGTTGATCGTATGGGTTAGGACGTAGAATCTTATGGCCAGGTGGAGCTAACGATAACGACAGTTCGTCAACAACTTTTTTGCGTCCTGCTGTTCCGGTTTTATCGTGTTGGTTAGAACGTTGAACCTTATAGCCAGGTGGAGCTAATGACAGCAACAGTTCGTCATCAACTTTTTTCTTTCCTGATATGCCGGTTTTATCGTGTTGGTTAGGAGTTAGTACCTTAGGACTAGGTGGAGTTAATGACAACGACAGCTCGGTATCAGGTTTTCTGCGCGAAGGGAACACGTGACGGCCAGGTCCAAGTGGCGATCTTCCGAACATAGAGAATTTTTTTTCAATTTTGGCTCTGTTTTTATTCTGCGAAATTAATCCTGTAAGAAGAAGAAATAAACGGATTTAATAGTTGAAATATGCATGAGGAAGTTTTCACTAGGATCCCGGTTGTGATAAGGGCACATCAAATTTTCTTTGTCGAAAACAAAGTCTCATAAAGGCTTTCTGAAAAATATGCAAATCAAAATTTTTAGTATCTGGTTGTAAATTATATTGCGCATCTTTTTTTAAGTCAGCACTTTTTTGGAATAATCAGTTTTTATTATTTTTTGTAATACATCTATGGGATAGCCTCCATCGTATACCATCTCCATGTGCCAGATGCAGGCTTTCAAGAACAATGCGGAAAAAAACTGCGCGTTCTCGCCCTGGGGGTTCGTGCTTCGGCTTTCCACATTTGTGGACATTTCCATTTTCATGCACTTGAATCGAAAAAGACTATTTTCATTTCAACTCGTGCTCAGTTTGTCAGTTTTCAAAATTATTAGAATAGAATTCTTACGTACTGCAGTTTAGGCTGGATTTCGACAACAAGGTATACAAAATTGTGAAGTTTTTGTGCATTAAAACGTTACTTTTTTCTGTTTGAAGCAGTAATGATTTTAGTTTGACACAGTGGTCGAGTTTTCGAGTTCACTATAGGCTCCGGGGCTCATTGCCTCACGTCGGCGTCTCGGTAGTGAGTTTTTTTTATGAAAAACGATATTGTTAAATTTATAAGGGAATGAAAAAGAGTAAATTCAAAAAACACTCGTCAGCTCTTATTCAGTTCTTAATTAATTGTACACCTACTAAGCCACTTTATCTTTTTAGGCATACAAAAATTAATTATTAAAAACTTTTTAAGTATTTCCTTTTCAAATATCTTGATTTAATAAAATGATAATTAATTAATTGTTATATTATTATTTCAATTAAAAAAATTTAAAGCAGTTTTGACGCGTTTCGCTGCCATGTACACTAGGGTGATTCAAAAACGCTTTTTTTTAGAGGTCAACGATCCCTCAATTCCACTCCAAATCCGAAAAAAAATTCCATGATTTTTTTTCTCGAATTTAACAGGTGCCGGTTTCGACTAGAAGTTTCCCATGTAAAATGCATGGGGAAAAATCACTTTTTTCAGCTTTTGGAATAATTTTTTAGGGTTTAAATAAATGTGATGAGAAAGTATAAGGGCCTGTTGAAAATTACGCAACGAAGAATTTCATGTATCAAACATATTGGTTTGACAACCAGGGCACACCCTCACGAGTACCTGAAAACTACCCTTAAAACAAAAAATGTCAATTTTTCATCAAATCAACATTTTTAGGACTGTGTTCTGTTTTTTTTTTTACTTTAAATTATTAATATTGGTCTAGTGCAATATTTATCAGTAATACTTAATTCCGATTAATCATTAATTTAATAATAATTAATTTATCAGTAATATTTAAGTAATAATTTTCATTGAAAAAGAAAATTAATTTAAGATTGTGGATAAATATTCTACTGAAGAAATATTACTATTTTTCACTAAAAAAAATATTTAAACAAATTCCATTTGTTTGAAAATTTACAATAAATGAACTAATGTGAATAAATATTCCACTAAACCAATAGTAATCATTTTTAAGGAAAAAACGAATTTTTGAACAAAATTGTTAATAAACCAATATTAATAAATATTCCACTAGACTAATAGTGATAATTTTTATGAGGAATAACGAATTTTCGAGACAATTTTTTTTATCAAATTCCATTTTTTTAATAATTAAAAATTAAGAAACTAATTATAATAAATATTCCACTAGACCAATATTAGTAATTTTAGATAAAAAAGATAAGAATACAGTGATCAAAAGGTGGATTTCCTAAAAAATTGACTTTTATGTTTTAAGGGTAGTTTTAAAGTACTCGTGGGGGTATGTTAGGAGTGTCAAACTCATATGTCTGATGGATGAAATTCTTCATCCGATAATTATCAACAGGTCCCTATAGTTTCGCGTCACATTTTTTTAACTCAAAAAAATGATTCTATATAGTCAAAAAAAGTTATTTTTCCCCATGCATTTTAGATGGGAAACTTCAAGCCAAACCCGGCACCTGTTAAAATAAAAAAAGAATTAGGGAATTTATTTTATCGGATTGAACCTACATTTAAAGTCCACTATTACAAGCGAAAAAATTCAATGAAAACTCCATAAAATTCATTAGTGTTTTGTGAATTCATTTTTGAATTTGTGTTCTTCAATGCAAATAACATTTAAAATCAGAAACACATTAGGAAAACATTGTAATTTGGCCTATAGTAAAAGCAAAAACGCAAGCGCTGTCGTAAACTCTGTGAAATCTAACTGCTTCTAAATTATTAAATATTTTAATTTTAAACTTTCTGAAACATTTTAAAACACCTTTTTAAAGTTTTTGTCGAAAGAAGTTCCTTCCCGTGCATAATTACGCCTGCAAAAGAATCGCTAGAAAACAAAAAATCAAATTTATGCCACGCGTCAGAAAAAAATTATTAAAATTTTTCAATACACGCGTTTTAAATTTATATTACTTGATCAGTCGAAGGATATCCTGAAGTGTAATGCAAAAGTTGTTTCAAAAAATTAAGTTTTATTAATATTATCTGAAAATCAAAAATATTTTTACTTTTTTAGAGGTAAAAAAGACGTAGGGGAGAGCAGGTATGATTCTGCGTTTTGACTTTCATGTCCTATAAATTATTATTGAAATGTGTGTATTTTTTAGGTGAAGAGTACTTTATCAGGGGACATATATGGTTATCCCAAAAAGCTTTTTAATAACGTCATTATTTGAAATTAATAAATTGATAGATGTTGCATTTCAGACAGCATGCCCCATATCCTGGGATATGGAGACCATTATATTATTATTCTTTGTTTAGGCAATATGAACGATATAAAATAAAAATTAAATAATATAATAACTCTGGAAAGTGTAATGAAACAAGAAAATTGACTTCAGTCATTTTCAACACTAATCTATTGCTTTTCTATTGATCACAGCAAAGGATGTGGCAAAAGCAGTTATAACCTCTGAATGCCTGCTGAAATAGATGAGTGCGCGTCATGCCTCATATATTTATATAAAAAAGTCTTAAAACCCGAACTTTAATAAAATACTTTACGTCTTAAAAACTAACATTTGCATGCTTTATGTATTTTAAGAAATGCTGTAAGTGCTTCATTTCAGCCAAAGAATTTTTCATTGGCTTCTGCAAAAACTGTTTTTTATAATAGCTTCTCTAATATTTAGTTTTGTAAAAATTGCATTAAATTACTATTTTGCCAAACAGAGAAAGCCATTTTATGTAAAAAACAAACCAACAGCAAAATATAAAAAACACAGGCGTTATCTGTAATTGTGGCCCTGTCCCGCACCATCACCATACTCAACTCTTCCCTAAAATAATATTTAACATGTAGATACAGATTTAAAAATAAAATTGAATTTTTTTAGAGCTTCCTGGGAACTTCAGGACTCCAGGGAAATTGCAGCGAAAATGATAACACTTTTGTACTACCTGATTTGCCTCCGATTCCGAGCCTCAAATTTAAATCTGTAACAAGAAACAGTAACAAAAATTAATAATTCAAATTTGAATTAGAACTATTTAATAAAAAAATAGTATAATTTATACGGTACCCAAATTGTGCCCGTTTTCGGCCTGCGAACTTAACTCTGTAAAAACAAATATAAATCGGTTTTGATAACTATAATATGAATCAGATTTATTTAACATATATATTTTTAAGCAAATCATGCCGCATAATATTTGACAAAAGTTTTTTGTATAGTAAAACCTTATACGTTTTTTCTCTCGAGCAGTAACAGGGTTTCCCGACCTGCACACTCGCTCAACACTTTTTATCATTCGTGCGCCTTGCCACGGCATGGTTATTCAGCATGCGCACAACCAAACCTTTTACCGGGCGAAATAGGTGACCATTATTATTTTGTAAAATATAATTTATTCAAATTAAACGGATGTATCCCTTAACATAAGAGCTTCTAGAAGTTTCTAGGACGTCAGGTTCGCACCCTTTGTTGTTTTCAATAAATTACCGATAAGACTAGTTTTCCCGAAAACCTGACGCGCTGAAGCAAACATGACAACAGATATCATTTGCAAATAGAAGCAATTCCATATCAAATCATGCATAAAAGTAGGGGTACCAGATGGGTCGGGTCGAAATCCAGGACACGCAAGCTTTAAAAAAAAAAAGGTCATCGACTTCATTTGGTTTGACAATACGTAAATTGAATTGCATGAAAAGAATGAGGAAAATCTGCCACGAACAGTTTTCACTGAAAGTCGGTTGCGTCCATCGCTCCATTGGGATTTTAGCAGGAAAAAAATGATCTTGCACTTGGCTTACAACGTGCAACTGGTGTTATTTAGGAGTTTATGTATTTATCACAAGTGGGAACTTCATTTATTTTAATCGATTTATAAAAAAGCAACAAAATTTAGGAATGCTAAAATGGTAAAAGCTTTTCTCAACATCTTAATAACGAATTTTCTAAAAAATCCCACTGTTTCATATTTTTCTTTTTCTTTTAGAGATAGATGGTAATATGGACTAAATATTTTTTCAGTTCCATTATTAGTAAACCCTGCTTCACTATTATAATTTATTTTTGAGTGACTAATTTTTATCAATCGTAAAAACATTTTTATTTTTTTACAGTTACTTTTGGTTTTGTGTTTTATCTTAACTATTATTAGAATAATAATACATTGAGTAAGTTACCTGAGTTCAAGCTCAACAATATTGAAATTGTTTGATTTTTCCATTGAGTTCGTTTTCAGAAAATCGGATACTTTTCCATAGTTTAGAACTTAACACATATTGATTGTTGTTCACGCCGGGTTACTATTATTTTTTTGAAAAATTAAAATTGTGGGTACAAAGTGTGGCGAACTGAATTGATCTTGTGGTAAAGTATCACATGCCCTCATGAAGAGTAACTGCATAAAAAATACAATTTTTTCAAGATAGCAACAAAAGAACGTTATAAGTATAATTTATTTTATAATAGAGGGTTAGCTGGCACGAAACAAAATTTCGAAAGGGTTTTAAACACGTTTTTATTTTTGTGTAAAATTTTTAATCAAACAAGATTTTTTTCTTTCTATTTCGATTAAGGTGCTTTATTCTAGTATCTTCAAAAAATTTCATAACTTTTTTGCAAGGACCCTTAATGAGATGTTTTAGTTCTATACAACTTCATGGACAGACCAAAAATGTTTATACTTTTAAATCTAAAATATTTAACTGTGCGCAAAATTTATTATTTGAGTATTTAATCATTAGTGAAATTCGTTCGCCATTTTTTATTAATTTTATATTTCAAAACGTTGTCCGAGTAAGAATTTAAATCATAGTTTAATTTACCATATTGTAGCAAAACCAGGTTAAAATTATATGTAAAAAAATACACCTCGTTGTATTCACTTTATCTCTTCATTATTGAAAATATATGTTATATCGTAAAAATAGAACAGAATGGTCTTCGATTCAATCGCTTTTTGCAATTTTATTAGGTATATAAAAAATCTTATCTAATTATCATATAACTGAGTGAGTGAAAGCCTTGAAATTTTGATAAGAATATCTTCCGTAATTTTTCCTTAACATGATGGCCGTGTTGAAATGTTTATTGAAATTTCGAAATGAACGCGGAACAAACGGTGTGTGGAAGTCGGGCTACACGACAGAAATGAAGCGTATAATACTTTATCTGTGGCAAGTAGGGAATGCTGACCTTGAATTGTGACTATAACACTCTTAAGTTGCAAGTTTGGCCAATTGCAACATTATAATACGCAATACTGTATCGTGTTACATTATACTACATCATATGTTACCATAGAGTATATTTTTATAGAATAGCGTATCATTATGTATCATAGATTTTTATATTATATCTTATAGAATCATAGTTCATAAACATAGTGTATCAAAGTATACCTTGGTCATACTAATTGTATATTCTATCATAATTCATCATACTATATGATATTGTTTCTTATTGTATCGTACTGCATCATATGGTAGTAATATCATACAATATATCATATCATTTTGTATCATAACGTATTATATTCATCTGATTGTATCATATAATGTGGTAGTTTATCATATTTTATCACACTATGCCATATTTTACCATAGGGTTTCGTATTATTTTGCATTGTATTATATTGTATTATACTGTACCTAACTGTATCATACTGTGTCATACAGTATTTTATTATGTCATACTGTATCCTAATGTATCATATTGTATCATAGTGCGTCTCGGTGTGCCATATAGTGAGATATAATATCATATTTTATCATATTGTATCATAATATATATTATTGTATTATGTTTGCATTATAATATATTATATTGTATCATATTCTATCATAGTGTGTCGCATTGCATCACATCACATTACATAATAGTGTATGAAACTGTACCATAAGCTATCATATTGTATCATTTTGTACATTAGTGTATTATATCGCATTATATTGCATGATTTCTTATCATATTATCACATAATGTATCACATAGTATGGTGAGGATTAATATTTTATTATATTACGTAATATTGTATAATACTGTATCATATTGTACGATACACGTTAATATTGTAGGGCACTTTAATTATCAGATTGTATCGTATTGTATGGTACACTATAATATAGAGAAATAATATATGGTAATATATTATTCTGTATTATAATTGATTATATTTGAGAATAATTACAACGGAGAGAGAGAGAGAGTGACAGAGAACGAGAGTGGGAGAGATACCCAAACCCATCTCGGTCGTG
>NC_046664.1:39693133-39697836 GCF_010883055.1 Belonocnema kinseyi | reverse complement strand
ATGCCCGTCGATACCAGTTGACTACTTCACTCAATGACAAAACATAATTTTAATCAAGAATTGCATTTTTTTAGACGACTTCACGCATTATAACATGGAAATTCCGTTTGAATAAATTTATTAAAATTTTGCTTCTATAAATTAAGTAACGATTATTAACAAATTTCAGATAATAATAAAAATAAATTTTCAAAGCTATTTTATTAGTGCAGCAATTCAAATTGATCCCGCCAAGCACTGCTTTAAAAAAAAAAAACATTAATTTCGTACATCTTCAGAATGTTATTTTTCAAATTCATTGCGAAGGAGATTTTTGATTCTGTAAGGCAGTCCAATTATGGTAACGAAATTTCATTACAAGACGTCGGATTTTTCTGGTACAGAGAGACACTCTGCCTCATATTATTAGCGGCGAAAGAAAATCACGGATTAAATTCAATGAAAATTATATGTGGGCATCCGCATGAAAAGAATGTTTATGGTCCTCATGAAATTACGCATGAGGTCGTAAAGCTGCGTATTTTTTTTACATTTTAGGAACACAAAAAACAGCTTTACGTTAAAAAACGTGTCTCAATTTGGCTAGGCCATAAGCACAAATTTAATCCTCATTTTTATCCTGACTAAGAAAAAGACGAATATCTCCTACAATATAACTGGCACTAAGGGAGCTATTCTTGCAAATGTCCTAATATTAACTATAGAATTCTGTACTGTAAATTAACAATATGATAACACAATATATTATATTGCACTTGTACTTACTGCCAGGATTAAGAAAAACCGTAAAACTTAAGACAAAAATACTAATAGTAATCTTCATTTTCTTCAATAAAAGGAACTGCGTAATGTATCATTTCCGGAACAGACAAGTGATTTACAAGATATTTTGGGATAATATTTATAATAGTCGTTATATTTTATTTTTGAGATAGGTCTATACTTTTATTTTTTGTTATGATAAATATGAAAGTATATTAGTTCGAATTTAATGTGCGTTTGCCACTTTCAAGCAGTAAAAACAGTGCAGAGTTACGGAACATATTTTCTAGTTTATTGCTAAATTATAAGATTTCAGTACTTCGCTTGTATAAGTACTATTTAAATATAAGAGACAGATAAGAAACTTTGGTTTGCTTGCCGATAAAACTGGAACAAATAAGCAACTATGAAATTAAGACAACAATTTTTTTTTATTTTTAAAAACTACTTCCAAAGTAATCTATCCTGGAACCTAAGTTATTTTAAATGTAAAAACCTTAAAATTCAAATATACTTATAGCCTCATGAAACTAAATACTAGTTGAATTAACATAAATATCATAAGGTTTTGTGAGGGGTTACAATATAACATCCGGAATTACTATAAAACTTGAAGAACTAATAAAATAAATGTATATTATAATAAAATAAATGTATGTACGAATAAAAACAGATTTTCGGTGCCTCATTCGGAACATTTTTGATTGACACATGCGACAATCCCACTTTCAAATTCCTGATCAGATGTCTTAGGCAATAATCATATCAGCACAATTGACTCTTTTGGAATTTTGAACTTTGGCGCTGATGTACTGCAGGTTTGTCAAATTTAAGCGCTTGTGTCTTTTTGGTTTCATAAATTCTAGCGCTTATGCCTTTTTATATTTTTTAACCTTGGCACTTTTGCCCTCTTAAAACTTAAAAATTTTTCGCTTATGCATTTTTGCAAAGGTGAATTTGGACGCTTATGTACTTTACATTGTTCCAAATGTTAGGGCTTATGTCCTCTTATATTTCAATTTTTGGGGCTTAGGCACTTAGACTGTGACCAATTTTGGGACTTTTGCTCTTTTTCCTTGTAAATGTAGACGCTCATGCCTCTAGACTTTTGAGCTTGAGACCTTTAAAAATTTGAGACTTTAGAACTTATTCTCTTTTGATGTGCTAAACATTTGGTTTTCAAGGAAAAAAATTGTGACAGTATGAAGAATGTATGAACGAAAATTTTGCAATGATCAAAAAAAGATAATATGTTTTTCCAAATCTTTTTAAAATTAAGAAAAGCTTAGTAGGTCGTTTCCATCTTAGAAAATTTCGCGAAGTCCAATATTGTACTTGAGTTCGACCATTGTCCAACACTGGTAGCAGCGGGGAAATAAATTCTGATTTAGCCATTGCTTATAATCTTGGGCAGACCATGTTTGAATTTTTACCTAATTTGAAAACAAATCTTACCCCAAATTTATCCCATGCTGAGCAATGTTGAGACATCTTTTGTAAATAATTTCAGAATCTTTGGATCCTAAAGGATCTTGCTCTGTAAATCTAGAAAAAATAATGAGCGAATCCATCTCTTTCACACCAATTAATTGTTTACAAAAGAATTTCACTTTTTGATAATTTTCTAGAACGACTGTTAAATTTTTTTGACTAAGCTGTCAACTAAATTCAAATTCTCACTTAAATTTTTAGTATGAGTGGAAGCTTCTAATGTGTCCCCTAAGGGTTTACATTTTTCTTACACCTTCTCTATTCCTTTATACACCCTCCACACACTTACTTGGTGGTGGAAGGGGGACCTACAGTTTAAGGTGGGTTCCGAACCACCAAGAGCAACAGCCTTAAGTACTTAGAGAAAACCTTTTTCTCTAGAGGTACCGGTCCCACGACTCTCCGAAGATGAACAACTCCCTTGCTAGGCTAGTGTTCACCGCATGGGCCACCGAGACTCTTCCAGAGTGCGAGGCGGGAATCGAACCCGCAAGCCGGTTACCTCTTCTGTTGCATTTGATCTTCCTTAGAGCAAAGGTAATCCAGTTCGATGCAATGACGCTGTTCAACATCTTTATCATTTGTTTTAAGATTCATAACTTCTGACATGTTACAATTCAACTTGGTCCTGCTTAATGATGATTTTTATGACATGATTCATCTTCAGTTTCAATTTCATAAAAGCTTTTTCGTAATTCCCGGAGGTCTTTATTAATATGGCTTAATTTTTGTAGAACTGTGTCGCGTTCGTCAAGAACTGCTTTCTACTGCTTTTCAAGTTCTGTCTTTTTAGCATCCTCCTTAAATTCTTTAATTTCACGTCTTGCAGCATGTAACTGAGCCAAAAACGACTGAGTCACAATTTTGACAAATTCAAAATCGTCCATCTTTCCCAGAATATTATTGCGTGTTTAACTGCTTCCATTCAGATAAAGTAATCAAGAGTGTGGTATATTCTATTAGTACTGCCCTGGTCGACATAAATTCGCACCTATTTTTACATTAGATCAAGTAAATAAATTTAACCTATCAGCTGGTGGCGATACCGTATGGTACTACGCGTTTCATCTCTTTTGAATTAATTCAATCATTTGAGTTTTAATTATTTATTTGAACTATTAGTTATTTACTTAATTACTAAATTAGCTCATTTTTTTAAGTTGCTTAAAATGATATAGTTGATACATATAAAAGGAGTTAAAAATCCGTGAAAAAATAAATTTCGCAGCTGATGGGTTAATCGCCACACAAAATTTTCTCACAATTCATTTTAAGGAAGTACCCTCGTTACGTAGCAAGTCCGTTGATAAAACGCTTCGACCTATGATTGACTCGCATAGCCACAATCCTAACTTTGGGAACGTTGCGTGTGAGCACGCGTGTTATTTAAAATTCGCGCATAAACTAGACTACTTGGAAAGGATGCGCTGTTGCCATATCTTCATTTCACTGACGTCAGCCATACATTTACGGCATAAATAATTTTTTTCTATTCTTATAGACGCTGAGTAAAACTTTTCGAAGCAGATATAGATTTTGGAAAACATGCTATATATGTCAGAATTATTTCAGATTTTTAAAATTTTTTCAATCCTTTCATATACTACAAAAAGTACGTCTTCTCATAAGATCTCATATTATTTTCTATCATTAATTTCTCGAATATGAAGCTCTGAAAGGTTCCAAAATTTTAAGCAGAGCTTCACTGCATTTTGATACAACTGTCATACTTGTAATATCTTTTAGATCAAATAGTACGTTTATAAGACACTTTTCTCCAATCTTCGGCTGTACGTGGTTTCACAAAGATTCAATGAAAAATCAATCAATTTCTTATTAATAAATAAACGACTTGACAACTCCTTGAATTAGCACAAAGTTTTGCTATCTGTGCTGTTTGATGCACGCACAAAACACACACCAAACCATGTTTTCAAGCTCAATGCCAGCACAATGTCTTGACTATACATAAAACTAGTACCTTTTGAGCAAAATGCGAACTTCCACAATACAATAGGCCTGAATATAAGCTTTATGATTGAAATAAACAGACACAAATCGACTGCGAGGTAAGCGGCGTTTATCCTCCACACTAATTTTGAAAATATTCCATACAAATTCAATTCAAATTATCCTACGTCTGAAACTGTATAGGGCTTCTTTGATTTTTCAGGAAGTAAGCAAAATTATTTTAAAATACAAAGATCTTGTGAAATAAATGTATCTTATCACAAAACGAATGTATGTACAAATAAATACAGTTGCTAGGTACCTCAGTCGGTGAAGCTGTGATTCATACATGCGATAATCTCTTTTTCAAACTGCTGATGGGGACTCTTCAGCAATACTCGTCATTAAAACAATTTGCCTGGTGAAAACGGTGAACATGTGGTTAAGAAAAATAAAAAATTCCATTAAAATTTGAATAACATAAGTGTCTGTTTATCTAC
>NC_046664.1:39678281-39693108 GCF_010883055.1 Belonocnema kinseyi | reverse complement strand
CCACCCATTATCAGAAATTCATTTAAAGTTGGCTCGAATATGAAATCTACACACTTTTGTTGGCTTTTGTGACATGCGTATCGCACCAAAACACATCGTATCGCTTCTACTATCACTCTCCACTCAAACAAACAAATAATCAATATGATCCTGACTTCGAAACACACTAATATCTCGTATAATAGAACAGGCCATTAGAGCACTTTGCTTGCGGACGTTCACATAGGGACTAAAACCGTTATACTTTAAGTTATAAATGCAATAATACAATACATAAATGTACATTTGTACTTACCGATAGAATTAAAGAAAACTGTTAATGCAAAGACAAAACTGCTGATAATAATCACCATTTTCTTCAAGTATAGGAACTGTTTAATGTATGCTTCCCGAAATTGAGGAGTGTTCTACAAGATGTTTCATGAGAGTATTTATACTTGCCGTTATCTTTTTATATACGTATATCCATACTTTTTTTCCTGTTCATAGAAGTATATTAGAATTTAATCTGCTTTTTCCACATTGAAGTCGTAAAAGGAGCACGGAGTTACGAAACATTGAATTGTTTATTGTTAAATCAAGATATCAGTACTTCGATTGTACACTTGTTATTTAAATATAACAGAGAGATAAGAAGCGATTGATTTACTTGACGATAAAGCTGAAATAAGTAAGAAGCCATAAATATTAGAAAAAAGGTTTTACGATTTCAACAAACAGCGCTTAGGGAAATCTCTCTCTAAATCTTAAGAATATATTGAAACCCTCCAAATTTTAATGTATTTATGCTCTCATGAAACTAAATACTTTTTAATTAATTTAAAAGATTAGACAGATTTTCTGTACCTTATTGGGCTGAAAATCCCTGATTCACACATGCAAAAATCTCTCTTTCTAACTGCTGATCTGATCTTCTCGGCAATACTCATCTTTATCACAATTTATAAAGTGAACCTTGGAAAATAACCTAGTGAAACAGAATCCTATTATCGTTAGATTCAGCCTCTTTCATGGGTCTCATTAAAGTTTTCACTGAGATTTTAACGATAAGTTACAGAAAAACGCATTGCTACGATTTTTGCAAGCTTACTCTTACTATGTATTTTCACGCGCTGATTACGAAGATGATAGTGAAAATTTGCGCAAATTCCATTTTAATAGTGCAAAAAATTAAAATCCCGTTGAAATCTTAGTTTATTGCTTCAGGGAATACATAAAATTTGGGAAAATATTTTAAACAAAAGTTCTAGATTTCCTCATAATACTTTTCTTGTAGCACGCATTATTTTCCCCTAGTGATATTTTTCGACAAAATTAGTGAAAAATTTGAATAAGTGTAACAGGTTTTATGGCAGTATCATTCATCTTGCTAGTTGACATCACATAATAGAACACATTGGAAAAGTTCTGAGGTGTAACCTTATTTTTTTGTGACTATTTACACGGGCGTCTTCCCACGAGACACTGGGAAGGGGTATGGGTAAGACCATCATTATTTCTGTGAACAGTGATAGTGGTATCTTTCCGCCCCCCCCCTCTAAAATACGTTAAAAGGGGTAAGGTTTTAAATAAAAGACTTTCGAATGGGTTTCAACGAAATTTGTTTGTAAACAGTCACCAGGGTGCCTTTTTACCCTCCTCAAGACTTTGGAAAGTGCAAGGATTTGTCCAATATTATACCTGTGACTACTCTAAGAAAGGTGTGACACTTACTTAACTCAAACATGTTGCGCTTACTAAATTCTAATAATGAATTTCTCATAAATTACTTATTCTGAAAAGAAGAGGTTATAGTACAAGATGCAAGGGTTATGAGGGGTTCTGAATTTGACGAAGATCATTACCTCTCGTTTCAAACAACAAAATTAGGTTCAGGATGATGCAGAAAGAGAACCTTAAATATGAAAAAGCCGCGTATTAAAATCGAAAATGCACAGAAACCGGAAGTACCATAAGCTTTTTAGTACAGGTTGTACGAACGCATGGATAGGTTAACTTGAGAGGTGCTAATAAGCAACAAAGTTAGAAAGAATGCATGCACTATGTTCCGGTATATTACCGTCAGAAGTACGATCAAGATGTGTGATGTTGCAGTTGTAGAAAGAATGTCTTTTAATGCGTGGTGAAATGATGAAATCCACACAGCTGTTCATGAAATGAAAGAAAAACATCTAAGAAAGGTGAACATTAGCGATGAGAAGAGATATTAATTTGTAAGTGATTACAGAGAAAAAATAAGGAAAACAATTCTAATAGTAAAAGAAAGTAGAGATAAAATCAAAGCAGAAGCAGAAGAGAAGGAAATGGAGATCGAGTTTGAAGAAAGCAAGAGACTGTTTTATAAGTTAGCAATAATCAGTATGAAAGAAAACAGAAGCATAGAGTTATCGAACATGGGAAATAGCGAGAGTGAAATAAAACATGATACATAATGGATACTAAAGGCTTTGATAGAGACTCCCATAGAACATGATAAAGTTAGAAACCACGGATAAGTGTACCTCTAAGGTTAGGGATACAATTAAGAACTTAAAGAATAGCTCAAATACTCGAGAAAACTGGAAAAAGGCGTTCATATCTAAAATATATACAAAAACACTTATTCACACGGTAGTGAAGCTTATAGAAAAAATATTATGAAATCCCAAGTAAATTTATGCTGCGAAGACCATGTACGGATCAAACATTAAGCTTGTAATAGATCATAGAAGAAAATTTGAAAGTACAGGAAAAAGTTTTCTATGCATTTTTTGACCTAGAAAAAGTCTTTACTAGGTTGGTATAAGAAAACTTTGGAAAGTCCTGAAGAAATAGCGAGTCAATGGATTGCTGCTGCAAGTAATAAAAACAAGGTATGTAGCTAGCAGAGCGAGTGTAAGTATGAATGGAGAAATAAATCACGGGGTCGATATTATATAATATTTTAGGTATGGATGGATCATTTCGGTATGTCTATTTATCATGTTCGTAGATAAGTGTCTAAGAATGGCCCTTTTCGATGAAGAAGGTGTGGATCTCGGGACAGTGATGGTACGTGCCTTAGCTTTCTTAGAGGATTAGGTTTTTATGGCAGTCAATCGTAGACTTTCAAAGAATGTTGGAGAACAGGGGCTTAAAAATTAACGTAATTATAAAAAAATGTGATGTTTGAAAAACAGAGTGAGAGAATACTATACAACATGATCATAGAAGATGATAGGCTAAAACAAGTTGATACGTGCCTTCAGCTATCTCGAACTTACCGAGAAAAGGATAAGAGTAAAATTATCGCAATTTGCACGCAATTCTTGTGTAATATGTCTTGTAAAAAACCAAAGGACAAAGTCATTAGTAAGAAAATCCTCAAAGGTCGCGATGTAGAGGAGACACTGGTTGACATATGTGAAAGAAGTTTATTGAAATGGTTTGGGCATGTTAAAAGAATGAAAGATTAACGCTTATAGGAAATGTATAATGAAGATTATCAATGGAATTTATGACGCCTCAAATAAAAGACTTTGGATAACACTAAGCCAGAGGGAAGAGATTTACATGGTGATTTTTTAAAGCTCTTCGCCTTGAGTCATGGCTAGACATATTATTCAGCGACCTAGGGCGGAGCAGTGTTGCGGAACGAGTATGTTATTTTAATAACGAATAGGGGAATCATAGATCCATATAAAAATTTGTATCACACTTCCTCCTTTACCGCATCCTACAACTTTCTTCCTCAACGAGTGCGACACGCTTAGCCTGTGAGGGATTTGGCTTAATTATGTAACCATTCATATATAAAATAATAATAATAATAATAGTTACCACTCAAAATTAAAATATAAATTATGAAATATAAATTAATATATGAAATGTTCATTCTTTAAAATTAGACTCTCAAGATTGCAAATGGGCGTTTCGTCTAAATATGGAATACCTAAAATGCACCATTCTTTAAAAAACTTCCATTTCCTAGATTTCCGAGAACTGAATTTCCTTGCGAAGAAGGCTAGTGAAATATTATATGTATCTCACAATTTAATTAATATAACAGTATTGCGTTTACGTGGTTTTGAAGAAATTGAAATACATTTATATGTACTACCTAGAAATGGAATTTCCCTAAATTTTTAGGCCTTTTGATCGCGACTCGACTTCCTCTCCCAGGAAACAGTAGGGCGTTATACGTCTCTGGTGTTCTGGTCAAGATATCGAAATAGCGCATACATTCTTCGCCGCAATCTAAATTTTAAGAAAAACACCTCAAAATAAGTAAAATTTTATTTGATTTTAAATAACAAATTGCTTTAAAAAAATAATTAAACTTTCAATAAACTTTTGCATTTACAACTAATTGTAAACATTTTAAGTAAAACGGACGATTTATCAATAAAATAATAAAATTTTGAACATATAATTAAATTTGCAACATCAATAAATGAATTTATAATGAAATGGTTGAATTTTTATAAAAAAAAGTATTCAATTGTGACCAAAAACGTTTGCATTTTTAATCAAATATTCGAATTTCCCAGTGAAAAAAGACATCCTTTTTAGTTCACAATTGAATTTTCAGTTCAAAAGGACAACTTTTCTTAGTTTAGAAATACGAATGTGTAACAATTTATTTGAACTTTGTAGCAAAATAACTAAATTTTTAAATAAAGTGATGAAGATTCAACCAAACAAGACTTTCTACAAAAGAAGTTACACTTTTAACAGGGCGTTAAATTTTGAATTGTGCAAGAATAATTTTCTACAAAAAATAAAATGTCATATTTCAGCAGCAGAAAATTTTTATTTCAAATAGAAAATAGTAGAATATAATAAAATTTAACAAAAATAAAACAAAGAAACATATTTTCTTGGATCCAATTGTCTTCCGTGTAGCAGCTTTTTCTAAAAATATTTTCATAGTTTAATCCAGTTCCCCCATGTAATTCTACACTTCTAAAATGAATCAATTCTATGTTATTGATTGAGTTCGGCAAGACCCACTTCTTAGCAACAGTATTATAATACAGTGAAATGTTTGCCGTGATTCATGATTATTGCTTAATTGGGTTGGTTTCCGTCGAAATCAGGAAATGGCGGATGATAATTAATAGTATTCTCTTGTGAGATTGGTTGATTAATTGAAACTGTCAATATTTCTTCTCGAGACATTACACCATGATAAGGAACAGCCCGAGTTCTGCCTATCTTAATAACTTCCAATGAATTATTAAATATTAGACGAAGATATCCATGGTCGAATATTACACCGATGAAACGTTCCCCAGCTACTACAGGCATAAATCCAACTATCAGACGAAAATCATTGGCTGCTACTTCGTAAAATATAAATTCAGAAAAACGTTTGCCGGACAAAAGATGCCTGGAGGAATTCCCAAAAATCCGGGTTGACTTTGGGGACGAAAGACTTCTACAACCTAATTTTCAATAAGTTTTGAACATTTTTTAATGATCATGAGGCTTTTGGGTATATCGAGTCGGTCCGAAAATTTCGATCGGGCAAAACAAACATTTTTTATTTTACAAAAAAATGAACAATATTTTTATCCTAACTTTTTAGATATAACTTTTTTTCAAGATCTGCAATTTGATTTAAAAAAGAGCATAACTCAGTGTAATTAGTAGCTAGTAATATTTTTCAGCAGGTTAGACTTACAAGAAAATGGTTCATAATGCTTTAAACAAATTAATGAACAAAAGCCATTTATTGTGATTCGCAATTATTAGTTGTTTGAAATTTACAGTTTTTATATAGAATATAAAAGAAATGTATACCTTATTGTGATCTATAAAAAATATGTGCTATTTGCCAATTATATAAACAATTTTTATAACCAAGGACACAGGTTTCATATGTCACAATGAATTGACTTCGTTTTTTTTTGCAGCATCGACTATAAATAACTTGCCAATGATTTCTTGCTGTAATTTTTTTTAATTATCAACAACTGGCATTTATTTAAACAATACTATTTAATAAATTCATATTTTTAACATTGATCCGCGAAAATGGCCAATTTTTTCGGGGATCCCACTAAAAATCTATCGTTTATAACTCTTAACTGTAATTTCGTTCAAATTGCTAAAAAATATTAATTTTTTCAACAATTTTTATAAATAAATGCACATTTTATTTATTTTTCCTAGAATAGGCTCTATGTTCTTTGTGAAATCAACTGAAAATCCGTTTCCAATGACTCTTTGCTATGATACTTAGCCAACGTGTAAGAAAAGTTAATTATTTTAACAATTTTTATAGACAAATGCACATTTTTACCTTTTTAAAAAACAAGCTAATTTTGTTCCTTTAGTAGGGTAGAAATATCTTACCAATGAGTTTGTGATGCTATTATTGTCCAATTAACAAGAACTGTAAATTACCTAAACAATATTTATGTAAAAATGGTCAGGTTGACCATTTTTTCATGAAAGGTATGAATTTAATTGCAGAATGAACAACAAATGTCTTTTTAATTATTCTTTTTTGTTACATTTTTCTGATTAGAAAAAGTGCTGATTATTTAAACAATATTTATAAACAAGTTGACAGTGTTCGTATGTCACAATTTCAAATAAATAGGCTCCATTTTTTTGAGAATCAACGAAAAATGTCTTATCAGTGACTGCTGGCTGTCATTATTTTACTGATTAACAACAACTTTCAATTATTTAAACAATATTTATAAAGAAATTTGCACTTTAAACATCATTTCCAGAATAGGGCCATTTTTTGTGCAGCCAATGAAAAATATATTGGCTGACACTCCTAGCTGTAATTTTGTTCAAATTGACAAAAAATAGGAATTATTTTAACAATTTTCATAAATAAATGCATATTTTGCCCATTTTTTAAAGAATAGGCATTTTTACATAAATATTGTTTAAATTAATAATAGTCCTTGGTAATTGGAAAAAGGAGGCAACAAGGAGTCATTAATAAGGCATTTCTACTTGATTTCGCAAAGACGACGGAGCCTATTCTTGAAAAATTGTCAAAATGAGCATTTATTCATCAAAATTGATAAAAAAAATGAATATTTTTTTATTAATTCAACCAAAATTACAGCCAAAAGTCATTAACAATACATTTTTAGTCGATTCTATAGAAAACAATAGTCCCCAGTTCTTAAATAATTTTAACACTGTGAATTTGTTTATAAATACTTTTGAAATAATTACTAGTTGTTAATTTTTAAGGAATAACGACAAGAAGCCATTGGAAAGATTTTAAAATCGATCCTGCAAAAAACGGAGCTTATTCTTTGTTGCATACGAAAACCGTGTATTCGTTATTGAAAATTGATTAAATAATTAGGAAATAGTAGATATTTTTTAATAATTACAATTAAGCTACCGGATCGAGTAAGAATGCATACATTTTTTCGACTCGAGCATCATGAGCTTTCGTAGTTTTTAAAATTTGTTTAAAATATTAATTTGTGAAAATTTAATTACTACAAGAAAATCTTCTTGGAATCAGTCAGAAAATATTTTCCTTTTTCAGTTTTTTTTCCTGTCACAGCTAATTTGCGCTCACGCCGAAAACATTAATCTGCCATTTCTCTCATATTCTGCATAAAAACGGTTAATTTAAATCATCTAATCAATGCGAACCTCAGTTCGGCTTTTGTTAATTAATTTTTTTCAAACACTATAAACCATTTTTTGTCACTCTAACCTTGTGAAACTATTACTAGATAGTAATTACACTGATTTAAGTTCTATTTTAATCAATTCTCAGATCTTAAAAAAAGTTAAATCTGAAAAGTTAGGATAAAAATATTGTTTATTTTGTTGTTAATAAAAATGGTTGGTTCAATCAAATCGAAATATCTGCACGGCCTCGATACACTCGGAAATCTTACGGTCATTTACAAAAAGAAACGTCAAAATCCATTGAAATTTGGATTGTATACAGACTTTTGTCCCGAAGAAGCGCTTTTGGTAACACTTTTAGAGCTTTTTTTTTAATACTCGTGAAGAATCGTGGTTTAACGTACGAGTGCAAGTTTTTTGCAAAAAGGTATATGGTCAGTAAATTTACTTTTGTTGAAGAAAACTGAAACTTGCAAATAAATATCCTGCATTTTGTTAATTGTTGTAAACAAATTAATGAATATAACTGTTAACTGCTGCAAATTCGGAATTATAATGTATAACTCAAATAGATTTTGTAAGAAAAGTTTAAAGAATCTATTTTCAATTGCAAACAGGCACCAAAAAACAATAATAGTTAATCATTTTAACAAGTTTTATAAACAAATTCACTTATTTTGCCCTTATATGCATAACAAATTTGTATTTTTTATGGAATCATTTCTTTTCATGTGAAGAACAAAAATGGTACACATTGGAGTATTATTGTCATAAATAATTTAAATAAAAAATTCACTTGTTTGCCATTTATATGCATAGAAAATTTTTATTTTTTGTTAAATGTTTTATTTTCATGTGAAGAACAAGAATGGTATAGATTAGAGTTTCATGAAACAACATCTGACATTGTCATACAAAAATTCACTTTGATGTCAATATAACCAATTGCAGTGTAACACAAATCCACGAAATTGTTTGTATAAATTGTTTATAACAATGATAAGTGTTATTGAGTAAAATTCAGTTGTGCTCAAGTTCTATTCTTTATATAAAAAGAAATAAATCCACAGAACAGTCCAATTTTCGATGAATAGATATGCCAAATAAGTAGATTTGCTTATAAAAATTGTTCAAAACAATGACAAATATTGTTTCATGGAATTATGATATGTATTATTCTTGTTCTTTACATAAAAATACATTATTTTACAAAAAAAGAGAAAAATTTTCTATGAATACAAGTGCCAAATAAGTGAATTTGTTTATAAAAATTGTTTATAACAATGAAAAATATTGTTTAATGGAACCCTCATGAGTTCCGTTCTTGTCTTTCACATGAAAAGGCATGACTCCGTAAAAAAGACAAATTTTTTATGTATATAAGTGTCAAATAAGTAAATTTGTTTATAAAAATTGTTTATAACCATGAAAAATATTATTTCTCTAAACTCTTATCCATTCCATTTTTGTTCTTCACATGAAAATAAATGATTATACAAAAAAGAAAAACTTCGTATGCATATAAATGCCAAATAAGTGATTTTGTTTCTAAAAATTGTTTATAACAATGACGAATATTGTTTTCCCACACTCTAATTTGTACCATTTTAGTTCTTTATATAAAAAGAAATGATTCCGTAGAAGAGTCAAATTTTTTATATATACAAGGGCCATATATGTAAATTTTGTTTCTAGAAAATGTTTAAATTATTAACTATTATTGTTATTTCGTGCTTGTTTGCCACTGAAAATTAATTTTTCACATTTTTCTTGAAAAATATATGTAAGTAATAGATTAAAATGCCGAATTTTCAGTAGTTGAAACTCAGATGCATTAATTTGTTTATAACAATTAATGAAATGCAGAATATTTATTTACAAGTTACAGTTTTGTTTAACAAAAGTAAATTTACTAATTATATACCTTTTTGCAATAATACCTATGAATAAGTGTAAGTAAATATCGCAAATATAACCAATTTCAACTTTTAAGTTAAATAACAAATCTAAAAAACTTGCAACCGTACGTTAAAGTACGATGCTTTACGAGTATTTAAAAAAAATCTCTGATCCGTTGAGAATTAAAGAGTCGGCTGATTTTTGTCCCAAAGAACTGCTTTCTTCCCACTGTGCGGTGGTTCTGCATGATTTTCTATGGTGAAAACGAAGTCCCCTGGAGATATTACCAAAAAAAGTTAAAATTTTTATTTTTAAACGCTGTAACAGGTTGTTAAATTTTTTCTCGCATATTTTAAAAAATTTCCTTCTTCTGAATATAATCAGTTTTAATATTTTTTTTACTTTAATTCCTTCTTAGTTCGTTTTTGGAAAGTAATATTAGGTGCGGTGTCTCGATGGTGACTGTTTGCTTATAAAATGATATGAATTTGTATTTTATTTATTAAATAATTTCTAAGAAACGATACAATTTAATATTTCTACGAGTCAAACAGCTGAGGATCCAAAAAATTTTCATGTTATTTTTCTTCTGTATAATTTAATTCAACAAAATTACTATTCCATGAAAAGTTTTTAAATATAAAATGTCGCGCATGCACTCTCGTCTGTCTCGTTTTTTGCCTTGATTTTCTAACGGTATATTTTCCATTTAAATATGAATTTAAAAATGTCTAATTGCTTATTCAATCCCTGCTTATTAATAAAACTATATTCAGCTTATTCCGAATATTTTTTGAACTTAGATGGATAATGTAAAGTTAAGAAATAAGAACCGTTGTTCCTATTTTAATTGAAATTTTTTTTAGATAAATTGGGCACCCGTCTACATAGAATTGTTTACACAAAGAATTTTTGACGTCGCTCGTAATCAAATTCTTGTGTAGTTTGTAAATTTAGTTTTCTTAAATTTGCATTCACTAACAGAAGTATCTCCTAAGTCGAAAACTCACTAGCGAAATACTGTGGCTCAGCATTGAACCCCGAAGTCTGTAGCAAACTCGAAAACTTCAGTGCTGTCATAAACTAAAATCATTACTTTTTCAAAATGATTGAATATTTCTTTCTAAATCTTCATAACATATTGTATAATACCTTTCATCTAACTTTTTATGTAGGAAGCTTTGACCTGCTCATAGTTCTCTTAATAAACAAATAAACTAATTTCTTTATCAGTCAAAGAATATCCTCAAGTATAATCCATGAAAAATCTATGTAAAAATGTATGAAACGTTAAAAATAGCTATCAGCTCAAGTTGAAATAAAATTAAAATTGATTTTTGCGACAAAAAAAAGAGTTTCTTCACTTTATTTTAAAAACTAAAAAAGCCGCAACTTTTTCCCAGTGTAAAAAAAATGAAAATGAAATTCAACATCCAGACACAGCGTTTAATAGTTAAAGTACAAATATTTGTTTGAAAGCGTGCAGATGACTCCATGGCTTCAGGTGAGTAGTAGCGAACTTTTTATTAATTATACGGTACCCAATCTACTTTCGGTTCCGTGGTGGAAATTTAAATCACTAACAAGAGATAAAAGCAGAGTTTAATAATTTAGTAATTAATAAAACGAATAAATAAAAACATTTGTATAAATCATAGGGCAACCAAATTGTGTTCGTTTTCGATCTGCGAACTTAATTTCGTAACAAAAGATAGAGCGCCTTAGACGAACTCTGACTCAGCAGCTACAAGCGTAACGGTCAAAGAGAGGGTGCCCCCACAGCGGGCTGATTTTCTTAATTTAAAGTTGAGCAAATTGCCTTTGAAATAATAAAATTGTCTTTAACAGCATATTTTAAGTGTCCTCTTTTCAAAAATTATTAAAACAATTTTTGTGCTCACTTGAACATTGTACATGAAGATATCAAATAATTGCTCATTTTTTTTAGATTTGAAAATAATTCTTTTCAGTCGCCTCCTAACATAGCAGTGTCACCGAGTAAAAACAGAACCGCAAGGGGACGTGAATTAAATGATTAGGATAAACATAAATCTTTCACAAAATTGTGTCTTCAATAATTTCTGGCCTTTTATGTACTTTAATTAAACTATGGACACACCGGAAATATTAATACTCTGAAATCTAATTTGTATTTATCAACAAGTGCAGAAGTAGCTTTTTTAACGAATGAGAATCTTGCAAAGCGAGCCGAACGCGACTTTTGCAATCAGCTAAGTTAAAAAAGCTTTTCTGCACAAGCTAAAGACTATATTTTTCTCAACAAAGTAGAGAAAGGCGAATTTTTTCACATAATAAGGAGTGGGAAAAATTGCATTTTGTCCACGGGCTTGCGAAGAATATTTAACTACTATTTTTTCCTACGCCGCACTATAGGTCAAATTGTATTTTTCTGATTTAAAATAAATAAAACGAGAAAGAATAGAGATTACTCAAGGAATTAAAAAAAATAAAGTTCATGTTATGTGAAATGTAGGAAAACATGTAAGAATTCCTACATTTCTTATTGTAGGGGTTGAAGTGAGGGGTGAAGTCGAGAATGTTTAAAAAATCAATGACCTTTTGCTTTTCTTTCTGCTGAATCTCAAAGAGAAATTATGATAGCGATACCATTTTTTTCAACTAGCATTAAATGTAATGCCGATTAAGGAAAAAATTATTAGACTACCATCAATCCCTAAATTAGGGGTTCAAATATGGGCTAAGTGGCCAAAAATCACATAATTCGCTCTAAAGCATCGTAAAGGGTTTTCGTGGGTGTTAAGAACAATTCTTGTAACCATTTTTTTAAAATCCTCAACTGTATGGATGGTTTCTCGCTATCATTTTCCTTTCTAGGAGTGGAAATAAACGGCGAGAATCTAAAACTGCGAAATTTAGCAGAATAGAATTGCAAATGGTTTTCGTGGTGGTAGAATATCATTTCGGCAACCATTTTTGGATTATTTTGTAATGTGTGGGTGGTTCCTCGCCCCCTCCCCCCTAGGGAATATTCGCAGAAGGAATTCTGGAGATTTTATATTTTTTCGTGAATTTACTTTCACAGTTAAATATATGTACTAATTAAATTGTTTATTGTTTACCTTTAAACTAGAAAGCGTATGTCAATTATTATTTTCAGAGAATACGTTTCTTAAAGCTAGTGTTCTTTATTTTTTAGTGTAATTTAGATAGTGTGAGAGCATAGTATAAATCAAGCGGATTATTTATCATTATCTAGTAGATACGACTTCACTATTTTTAAGAAATATGCGCGAACAATAATCTATGTTTTCTTACCTGTTTTGCATTAAAAAAATATATATATATTAAAATACAATATCATAATATCTATACTTTTTTAATAAATCATGATAAGAAAAAGTACTTGGAGTTGTCTCTTATTATTAATTTTTTAAATAAATTATTGGTACAATATCGTACCAAAATTATATCAATAATTAAGTAAGATAATAATATAACTAGCTCTCTTTCAAAATTTTAATAAATTAAAAAAATATATTTAATAAAAGAATTGTAACGTTGGAAATTAAAGTTGTTTTAACGATGTAACAACATTGTAATAACGTTGTAAAGACGTTACAAATTTCCATAGTCTGTAAATCTGAAAATTTGTTAAACTTTTATGTTGTCTCAAAACAAAATTATCATTATAAAAGTGTAATAAACATTACTTGATTAACAATAGATAATTACAAGTTAAAAAGCAATTATTTTCTACATAAGATTTTTATAATAATCATGTTTTCAAAACGCCTTCTTCGAATATACCCTCGAGTGGAGTGAACGAGGAACCATCCACCCAATAGAGTAGAGAATAATGCGGAAAAGGTCGCCAAAATAATATTCTACCTCCACGAAAACCATTTGCAAATCTATTCTGCGATATTTCGCCTTTTCAGGATTTCGCTGTCTATTTCCAATCCTAGAAATAAGAATTATAGCGAGGAACCATCCATACGGTTGAGGATTCTGAAGAAAGGGTTACTATAATCGTTCTTACCACCCACGAAAACCCTTTACAATGTTTTTGAGCAAATTATCTGATTGATAGCCACTCAACCCTTATGTGAACCCTTAATTTAGGGATTGATGGTATCCCGATGATTTTTTCCTTAATCTTCATTACATATACTACAATTAAAAAAAAATGTATCGATATTATGATTTTCCTTTGAGATTTTACAAAAATGAAAACACAATGTCATCGATTTTTTAATCATGCTCAACTTCAACCCTTACTTTAACTCTATTCTTTCGCGTTATATTAGATTTTACACCAAAAAATGCAATTTGACATATAGTGCGCGGTGGAAAAAATGCGATTTTAGCCACTTTTCGATATGTCAAAACCCGCTTTTGAACTCAGTTAATTGCACAAGTCGCGTTCAGATCTGCACTGTCGTTGAAGATATTCATGTTAATCATACACTTCTTTAAGTCGCAATAGCCTCAGAGTATCTCTAGCACTGTTTTCCCCTGCTTTCTTTTCATATTCAAGAGTTTTTTTATACCTTCAGCCATCTTCCAATATCTCACGTGTTTAACCAAGAGACACTTTTTACTTCGAAACATGAAAAGCTTCGCTGTATGATTCAGGTCCGTTCCCGGCTTTCATAGTCCCACTTCTTGTAAACATATCTGCTTTCTCATTACCTGCAATATTCGCATGTCCAGGAATCCACGTAAAGTTGATCTAGTTCTTACGGAATACTTTGAGACGCTCTTGTAGTCAACTCCGGATAAGTCTGGATGTGAACTCTTATGATTGAAGAGCACTCAAAGTAGCTTGACTTTCGGAGACTCCAGGCAATTTTTGATGGCCACGATTTTATCTTAAAATACGGTAGAGAATTTGCTCAGTGCAATGCTTATCTCCGCAAAAGGTTTCAACCCAAGTACTCCAGCTTCTGAGCCAATGCATTTTTCAGAGTCATCCGTATATCAATGAAGTCCTAGTGGGCGCAAAATTTAGCGACGTCTTTACGACATCGTTACGACCTCCTATGTTTATGTCGTTTCGGTGTCTTTGCGATATCGTAAAGATATCGTCAGATCATGCGACTTATTCACGATATCGTAAAGACACTTCAACGACGTGGACATAGGATGTCGTAAAGTTGTCGTAAATATGTCGCAACGATATCCTAAAGACGTTGCCAAACTTTGCGCCCGCTGGGGTCCTCCTGCTGTAAATAAATTGCTTCTCTTTTGTTTATCACACTACGAGGGTGGATTGATAAGTTTCCGGCCTGACCAAGAAAAACAACGTTTTTAAGAATTTTTTTTTTTTATTTCTCAACATAATCTCCTCCAAGACTGATAC
>NC_046664.1:39673819-39678181 GCF_010883055.1 Belonocnema kinseyi | reverse complement strand
AGCTATCTAAGGATGGTACTATAGAACGCCACCTCAAGGTAGGCCTAGTGGCGCCATCTCTTGGTCAGGCCGGAAACTTATCAATCCACCCTCGTAGTTCTGCCTTTTTGAGACGATTACCTTAAAGGTCTTGATAAGCGAGTATTCTATCAACATTTTATTAGAGAGCAGGTAAAGGATTTTATAACTTGACAATACACTCTTGATTGGAGCATGCTGGTCAAGGAAAAAGGCATTTCTATGTCTCTCCCTTATGAAATGTATGCATGCCTTGAGTCGAAGCCTCCTACCTTTTTAGAGGTAACAGTAGTGACGCATACCTAAGTTGAACTCAAATGCCGCTGTTGAAGTTGTTCTCATTGATCCAGTAATTACCAGACAAAAAAAACCTTTAACAGCTCTCCAGCTATCTCCTGGAAGTAACCAAACTGGTTCTTAGTACACAGATCAATTAGGCTTTATTTATAATTTGTCTAATTACTACTGAGCAAGATCACATCAAGTGGACCCCCCATTTTCCACTTTATCATAAAACTTTAATCCAGGAAGTGTTTTCTTAAGCAATCACTATTAAAAATTAATCTCCAAAACAGTTTTTCAAAATTTAAATTTTAAAACCCTTTTTTTTACATTAAAAATGTTGAGTACTTTTGATTATAAAATTAATTTCTAATTAGCCATCAAAGATCAAATGATGAAATTTTCAGGATTAATTGTTAAATATCTATATTTTGATGAAATATTAAAAACTAAAAATTATTTATTCATTAGCCTGTTGTTATTCAACTTTTAAGTAAACAAATGCAAATTCCAATGACTTCTCGATAAAAAAATGGAATTTTTTTCTGTGGTTATTTGCATTATACATTTAAGTTCAAGATTCCGAAAAAAAATGTCACTGTTCGCGATTAATTTAGACAAGATAAATTCATTTATCACCACACGCCGGGCACTGTCAGTACAGCGCGCGGCCGAGTGTCTCATAGTTTCTCCAACTCTGGTCGGTCGTAATGAAGAATAACAATTAAAAATATGATTATTTATTAAAGTAAAAGAAGTATTAGAGTAGTCGAGTTCGAGCATCCCATTTAGGGACTATTTTTAAGAAAAAACAAGTGAGACTTGTAGTTGAAAAACATACTTCGATGTATTCACTTCCTCTCATTATTATTAAAAAAAATTGCTATACAGTGGAAAAAGATCAAACAGATTAGTCTTTAATTGCATGAGTCGTTAGCAGTTTTATTATGTATTATTATTACACAATTAAGTCATTTACCTTTTGGGGTAGGCGAGACTCAGTACGGAAAAGAGTAATGTGAGGAAGGGATATAAATTTTTTAGATTGATCCAGAATTATCATCATATTAATTCATATAACACGTTCGTTCCGCAAAATTACTCCGACCCAGGTTGCTGATCAATCTCTCTAGCAATCACCCCAAGTAAAGATCCACACGAAGTCGTTATGTGAAGTTCCCCACTTGGGTCCATTAGTATCCAAGGTCTTTTATTTCAGGCGTCATTCACTCTACTAAAACTCTTTTTATTAACTATTTGCTGCCATACTTTTCTGTCCTGGCATACTTCTCTAGCTCCTTTTACGTCTATGCATTTTTGCATGCGGACTCTCGGGTTTATGTGGCTTCTTATGTCTCTTCTCACTAAGGTTTCATTCACACATTGTTACTTAATTACTCGCGGAGTGGCGTAGGGCAGGGAAGGAGTTACGTCCGGTCCGGTTGAAGTCGATCAAACGAAGTAAAACATCGGCTTCTAACTGCCTTATCGAAGTTATCCACATCAGACTTCCTTCAGTTAAATCCAACAAGCACTATGTACTCAGAAAAGATTTTGGTTGTTTGCGAAAATTAGAAAATATGCAACCTTCGGAAGCTAGGTCCACGATCGTTCATCAACGATCGATCCCGACGCAACCGGAAGTCATGCGTTATCCGACTCGTCTCTTACCACAACACCAGAAGACGATCGAGTCGAAAAAATCACTTTACGACAACCGAAAACAAAGGAAATACAGACTTTAAGATAAAGTGACGAAACATTAAATAGTATTGAATAGCACACTTAATTCACATAAACAGGCTCAAGAGACAGAATTACTATACTCATTTGAGTCTGCTGAACAAAGAGACTTTACGGTACCACTTACTATCTGAATACTGACTCCAACGAAAAGGCACGGCACGACAATCAAAACAGAAGGAAAATTTTAGGAAGAATAAGCATTAGGTGAAAACCATTCTATCAACACTGAAAGCCAAAGGTCAATCAAAAGAGATACAATAGCATTAAATAAATTATGAACAAACATGCTAACCATTCTTTCCACGGTTTGCCTCTGGGCTCTCTGCATTTACTTTACCTTATTACACTCTTTTTGTTAGTCGTTCATCTTTCATTCTCTCAACATGCGCGGATCTCCTTAATAGACTTCTTACTAATGTGTCAAATAATGTTTCTTCTGCACCCCATTCTTTGAGAATTATCTCGTTACTCACTTTGTCCATCAGAGTTTTCCCGCATATTATGCGCGAGAATCTCAAATCAATTAAATTAATGTTACTCTTATATTTTTCTTGATAGGTCCATGTCTCGCTGCCGTATAGTACAGTCGGTACAAATATAGGATTATGTATGGCCATTTTAGCTTTATTTGATATATTTTAACTTTTGATAAGTGGCCCTGTTCTACCAATAACCTTCTTACTTTCGTTTATGCGTCTATCTAACACCTCATCTTTCTTCCCGTCCATAGTAAATAAGCTACCAAGGTATACAAACTTCTTAACTTGTTCAATTCTCTCAGCATTTAAAACAACATTGAATTGTGGTTTCTTACTTTTTCCTTATATAAAAATCGCTCATACTTTATAGAATTTGAAATAAAAAATTCTGATTTCAAAGCCTTTGAAGAGACAAGTAGTCTAAAAATTCTAGTAATAAATGAGTAAAAGCCTTGGAATTCTGATATGAATCACTTGTGTTATATATTTACATGGTATGATGACCGTGGTGAAATGCGTACCGAAATTCCGAAGCAAACACGAAAAGAAGAATATAAGCTGTCTATTGATACCAGCATATTACTTTTCCCAATGAAAAAATATAATCTTAAAACCGAATTGTATTTTTATTGGAGATAGCTTCACGCCCTGTGACATGGGTATTTCATTTGGTTGAACACATAAAAACTTTATTTCTACAAATAGAGTAATCATTGGTGGCAAGTTTCAAACAAACCTGATAATTAAATTTTTGAACCTATCTGTGCAGTGCTGCAATTCAGATTCAGGAGGCGAAAAAACAGTTGTTATAAAGTATTAATTTTGTATATGCTCAGAATATAAATTCTGAGAATTCATAGTGAAGCTTTTCTGTTTCTATGATGCTTTACTTTATGAACATTTACTGTTTTTAAACAAAATTAAATCAAATTTATACTTAAAAATCTACTTCAGTTTATTTATTTTATCTCAGTATTATTAAAAAATGATTATTCTGGTAGTAAATCAGTTAAAGCCTTGAAATTGTGATAAGAATCTCTTGCGTCTCTATTTACTTAATATAATAGCCGATAAACAGATAGGCTTGAACCCAAAGATAAGCATGTTTATGCTGATTTAGAAAAACACGAATTTTTTACTAAACTAGAACTGGTCATGTATGGACTCTGTCCTTACGGGCGTCCTCGAAGGAACCAGAAAAGTTATAATTTAAATTAGAAATCTGATATGACAATATATTATTATATACGTACTTACCATTAGAACTAAGAAAAACCGTCAAAGTAAAGACAAACGTAGTAACGATAATCTTCATTTGATTTATGTAGTAACAACTTCTGAATGAATAATTTCCTAAACTGATTAGTGTTCTACTAAATTGGCAATAAGAGTATTTATGCTAGTCGTAATTTTTTATGAGATATGTCTACATTTTTCTTCTTCATAAACTAAATTATATTAGTTTACAGGATATATATTTTATCTTGTAATACCTTATGAAATTTTTATTTCCGAGGCGGAAAAACAAATCTGCGAAAATTCTTACTACACTCAACCCTCTATGTACTAGGCAGTCTGATAAGTACCTGAAAAGTCTAAGAGATGGCATTAGTATTCACTAATGTGAACCATTTTCGTCGAGCTTGATCCTTCAAATGACGCCTGTCAAAACTTCAGCTATTTATGTTTACGCATTTACAAGTTACAGCACTGAGAAGCGACTAATCTCCAAGTTTTTTTTTAATCTGGAAAAATCTGAGTTTCGAGTTTTGATCAAACACTACTATCTTCGCAAGAAAACGATATCCGAGACCAAGGCCAAGCTGGATAAGTATTA
>NC_046664.1:39667401-39673719 GCF_010883055.1 Belonocnema kinseyi | reverse complement strand
CCTGGATCCACTACTACACTCCTGAGTCAACGCAACAGACAAAACAGTGGGTTCCACCGGGCCAAAGTGCTCCGAAGCGTCCAAAAACGCAACAATGGGTCGAAAGGGTTATGGCCTGCGTATTTTGGGATGCACATGGCATAATATTCGTGGACTATTTTGAAAAAGGTAAAACAATAACCGGAGCATACTATTCATCATTATTAGACCGATTGAAAATCGAAATCGCCGAAAAACGACCGAATTTGAAGAAGAAAAAACCGCTTTATCATCACGACAATGCGTCTGTTCAGTCATGCTTAGTTGCACAAGCAAAATTGCATGAAATCGGCTTCGAATTGGTTCCTCAGCCACCGTATTCACCAGACCTGGCCCCCAGCGACTATTACTTGTTCCCTAACCGGAAGAGATGGCTCACCGGTAAGCGTTTTTACTCAAATGAGGAGCTCATAGCTGAAACTGAGGCGTATTTTGGAGACCTTCCGATCGAGTACTTTTTGGACGGTATCAAAAAGTTAGAAAATCGTTGGACTCGCTGTATCGACCTAAAAGGAGAGTATGTTGAAAAATAAAACCGACTTTGGCCAAAAAAACGTCTCCGTGTTTCATTTTTAGGGACTTATCAAACTGCCTAGTAAGAGGGAGGAAGGAAGGACAATTAAAAAATTCCGAATTGTAACCTCTATTTCTTATTGCAGATTCTCCATTGTTTTATTTTTCGATTGACGGCACTGCAATAATGACCACAACCATGGCAATTCAATGACCCCCCCGGGCGTGGAGTGTGGGACGAATTTTTTAAAGGATCATGGCATAGAACATTCTTAATTGTGATGACACGCGCTCTGACTGAACTCTGAGAGAATTACATTGCAAGTATGCCCCTCTTGTCTGCATGTGTTGCTAAAGTTTTTTAAATTGTTTTTGTTTTTTTTTTAAGTGTACATTGAACATTTGGCAAATTTTTCAACAGGTTTCAAGACCAGATATATCTAAAAAAAAATAAAAACATTGATCCGTATGCTCTTAAAGATAAGATTTTAGTTAAAATGTGAGTTCTGTGCTCTTGGTGATTATAGTGGATATAGTTTCATATTTTATTCAATGCCCCAATTATTGCAGTGCAATAGCTGCAACACCAAAGCTGATTTTGTGGTGACAGTGAAGTGCAAGAATTTCAATGGTACTTTTCTGTTTCTGAATGAGGTTCGTGTCAAAATGCAGTATTTTTAGTTTTGAAATAGTATTTATAATTATACTTTATTATTTTCTATGAGCATGAAAATCAATATTTAATAATATTCCCGTGAAGCATGGCAATCATTTCAATTTAAGTTCTCGAAGTCTATTGCTGATGTAAAATGTGATGGCAGTTGATTAATATTTTGAGATTAGGAGCAATCTCTGGCAGTGCAGATCTGCACACAGAACTAAAAAACTCAACTGATATCATAAAAAAGTTGTTAGATTGCATTTTTATTTCCCCCTTCAATGTAAATAAGTAGTACTTTTTTTAAAATCTTTAAGATATTTTATTTTTCTATGAAAAATTATGAAAATTTATGACTCAAAAAAATACGAAAATTCAAGATTTTCCTGAAACAAAAAAGATACAAAATAAAAATTTCAAATATCTATACTTTATCCTGACAAATTTTTATTTTTTTCCCCTGTCCAAGATGATTATTTTTCTAACAAAAAGGACAAATTTTCAACAGAATACAGTAAGAAAAATCTTCAACTTTCGTAAAGTTTTTCCAGTCGTAAGTTTTCGTAATTTTTCATTCAAAAATACAATTTCTTATATATTTTCTGTAAATACCACTTATTTACACCAAAGTGAAAAAGAAAAATGCAATCTTAAAACTGTTAAATGATATCACTTAAATTTTTCAATTCTGACAGCAGACCGTCGTGGCCAGAGAATGTTCCTCACTTCAAAATCTCATTTATCTGCCATCGCATTTTACATAAGCAATTGAATTATATAATGTTAATTGAAACGAGTGTTACGTTTCACAGGAATATTAATTATTATTATTGTTTATACTTATAGAAAAAATAAATTGTAATTAAAAACACTAATTCAGAACTAAAAATACTGCATTCTTTTAGCCTTACAGTGGGCGCGCGATAGGACTCAGTGCTCCCACGTCAATATTTTAGTGATAAATGGGATTAGGGGGGTTTTATTCGGATGGGGAGGTTCAGTACCTGCAGTTTGCAATACTGGTTACACATTATAATATTACAATATAATATTATATTTATAATTTAATTAAGGCAGGTGTCGATACAGTGGATAAAATTTGCGCTACTTGCTCAACTCCACGGTAAACAAGGAGATGGCCTTTAAGGATTTTTTTCAGTTTTTTGGCTGTAATGTGTTCCAAGATACAAGTATATTATTCAGTTCGACAATAAGGGTTGTTCCTAATGATTTTGCCTGCTTTACTTAAAAAAACGGCTACTTAAAGAGTGGGAAAGCCGATTTTCTGGAGGCAGCACTCAGTGCTACTATGCGCTCGCTCATGTAAGTTTCAAAGGCGCGCCCACAGGAAGATTAAAGTCTAACCGTTAAAGTTTCACCTACTTGGGCTGCAGCTTAATGCGATTATTAGCAATTGAAATCTCAAACTTATTACATTCAGTTGTCAATTGATGTTCTTCTCCGTAGCTTCTTGGTCAGCGTATTGGTGTTCCCCTTCTATCTTATCAACTTTATCGGTTTGAAGCTCAAAACTCTTTTCCGCCCTTCTTGAGACCCTGGAGGTTTCAAGAACTTTCTTCCTCAGGTCATTGTATTCTTGTGTCAGCAACTCCATATTATTAATAAGATATTTATCGATTCCTGTCATCTTTACTTTAATCGCTGCTAATTAATACACACAGACTATAGTGAATAACCCCGGCTCTTTAAGAACAAGGAAAAGAATAATGAAAATTTTGTATAGAACAAAGGTATCGCAAAAGTCTTAATATTTTTGTATTGTAACAGTTCTGCATATCAATAATAATATTAAAAATTGAACAAAGATGAAGTTGCATTTTTTCAGTACTTTTTTTCCTACAAAAATTATACTCCGCAAAAAAATTAGACAACACTTTTCCTGTACTTTCGTGCCAAAAAAATTCTAGTAAAGCGCGCCATATTTTAAACACACAGGGGCATTTTTCGTAAAAAAGATTAATTTTCAAACCGAACAAATTTAATTTTTAACCCAAAAAAAATTGGCAATCCAAAAAATTAAATTTTAACAAAATAGTTATATTTTCTACGAAATAAAAAAAAAGAATTATTTACATGAAAAGACAAATTTTCAAACAAATAGTTGAATTTTCAAGACTAATAATTGAATTTTAAACTAAAAACTATTAAGTTCCAAACAATAATAAAACAGATAAATATTGAGTTACCAGATTAATTTTCAACCGAAACAAAACGAATTTTTGCATAAAAACTGTTTAAAAGCTTTGACTAATAAGATAACTTGTTAACAAAGTAGCTTAACTTCAGCCAAGTAGTTTAATTTTCAACCAACGAAATATTAATCCTCAAGAAATATTTTGTAGTGTAATTTTCAACATAAAACAAGGAACTTTCCACCGAAAATATAATAGCATACTTCTCAACCTAAAAAGATTAGTTTTTAAGGATAATTTATTTATTCTTCTCATTGTGTTTTATTAATTTAGTTTTCATTTAAAAATCAAACAAAAATCGAAAAAGGAGATGTTTCTTGAAAAAAGGAAAGAAAAAAAGGGTTTTATTAAAAAAGAGGAACCTGTCTAGAAAATTATCAAGGAACTATTCGGGGCCAGGATAGACCGCCCTGACCACTAGTGTGGCGCAATGAATTTGGTCTATTATGGCGGTCTATTATAGTTTGAGACATTAGGCCACACCCATTTGATATTAGGTGTCGAATTTTATGCTTTTAGATCATATAGTCCGATACTTTAAAGCACTTAAAAATTGTATCTCTAAAATCACGCGCTTCCGTGAATTAATCTCTTGAAATTCTCTTGAAATCTCTTGAAATGCGTAGATGATCAGAAAAACAATTACTCAATTTCAATATATATCTTTCAGATTTCATACTTTTAAACACGCTGAACATTTTGTAAAATGTACAAATAATATTCAAATGAAAGAATAATAAAATGTATTGGCCATGATGGGCTGTCCAGCACCCGATTAGGATACAAAAAGACTGACCAGATGGTGAGAAGAAAAATTAATTTTTTTAGGGTTAATTTTTCGCCTTTTAGGTTTGATACTTCGAAACTTCTTGGTGATTGCGGCCTATGCAGCACCTGAACAGAGCCCTAATTGTCTTTCTAAATTAGATCGTCTACACAATGCCCTAACTAATCTCAATTCTACCCTGATGATTTCCTACACGGGAATACAGGTAAGAGCATTAGGTCTTCATTTACATGCTTTAATTTCAGAATAAAATCACTAAATTACATTTTTTCAATCATTTCAAATAAAATTATATTCAAGTTTATATCCTCCATGAATGATATCACATTCTTCATTAACCGCATATAAAATGTTCAGAAGCGCCACTTTGATAAGAGCATTCACAAAAGAGGTGAAATAATTTAATAATTTTCTGTTCATAGCAATTATCCAAGGTGTTTACTCCTCGATCGTTAACTGAGGAGTCAAACCAGAAGCGATTTGATTTAGAGCACACCATTACTGATACTAAATACGCTTATGCAATTGCCTGGTTCGTTGAATGTGCAAGGTCTCTCGATTAGTCGGTTATAAGAGAATCATTCGGGCATGCATAAAGAGGAAAAAGTGAACTTGCAGAGGGTAAAAGTAACGAGAAGGGAAGAAAGAAAGTAAAGGAAGAATAATTCAGATGTGAAAAAGGCGCGGTTAGACCTGGTTGAGTTTTCACTTTTTTCCTTCGTTCTATCTCGGCCAGTGTTCATTTAATCTTCCGGCACGGGCGGCCCTGGAAATTAACGACTCAGAAATTTTAATTCAATGGAAAGGCTGTCGAGCGCCAGTTCGCTTTTCTCTACGTTTTTGCTTGCCTGTCTGTCTTTTGTCACCATCTGATCATAATGAGGCCTCACCAAAACTGATACAAAAAATTTTTATTGTCAGCTGTATAAATTAAGTTTAAAGGACAACCGCAGCTGATCGATCTATGGTTAAGTTAAATAAAAACTATTAATTTCAAATTACACGTCCATTTTTAAACGAATTTTAAAATATAGGGAGTTTTTTAATTATTTGAAACACTAACTAATAACTTCGTATTAAAATTGCTTGAAATGAAAAAAGTCTGCGGGGCTTGCGCGCTCTTACCGCATGTTTGAAATTATCGAGAGCACGTATCTATTAGTTTTTGCGCTTCGTACTTATTTCACATATGTTCAAAACAGGGAAAATAATATATTATATTAAACTTTATTATTAAAATTGTGGTTTTATATGTATTTTACATTATTTATCTATATAACTACACCCAAGTTCACTTATTCCGATATTTTAAATTAAAGTACTACTTTAATTATTAATTATTATTTTCATGTTCATTCTTTTATTTCATATTTTGAAATTTTCATTGTGAGTGAAACCATTTTTCTCACTCAGGAAATTCCAAAACGTCGAGAATTAATAGAAACTGAATAGCTCTAAATACACAAAAATATATTACCTTCCATCAAAAATTATGAGAATGCAAACATTCTAATTTCACGGCCAGACTAGGGATGCTATTAAAAAACAGGTAATATTTTCAACTGAAAATTTAAATGTTCGATTTTTGCTTGAATATTTGTCTTTTTCAGTTAAAAATTAAAATGCTTGGTTTAAAATTATTTTATTTTGTAAGTAATTTGCATTTTTAGTACAAAAATAAATCCTCTTGTTTGCAAACTAAACAACCTTGTTCAAAAATCGTTTTTTTTGTTTATTAAAAATTAACTTTTTTGTTAAGATTGCATATTTTCTGGCGCAAAAATCAACATTTTTGTAAAATATAAGTCTTTGGTATAATTTAAATGAAAAATTTATCACTTTTTTTTAAAATTAAACTATTTTATTGAATAAATGTTATTTTCTTATCACAAAATTAACTTTTCGAAAATTTATCTATTTGTTTAAAAATTAAACAGTTATAGTAAAAATAAGCATTTCTGTTAAAAATTCAAATTCTCAGTTTGCAAAATAAACTATATTGTAAAAAATTAGTACTTTTGGTTTTAAAATTCTGTTTGTTCATTAAAAATTTGTTTACCACAAAATTGAAACTTTGATTGAAAACTGAACTGTTCGGATTGAAAATT
>NC_046664.1:39659431-39667301 GCF_010883055.1 Belonocnema kinseyi | reverse complement strand
GAAAAGTCCCGGGACGGTTAGATATTTCCTCAGGTAAAATATTTTTCAAAAAAGTGAAGGTCATTCTTAAAGTAAATTTCAACAAGAAATTCAATGGTGACCTTCATTTTGACCTTGAAGTTGACCTTAATGGCTGTTTCAAGGTCAACTTTGTTCTTTAAAGTGAAAAAAACCCTTTTTTTACATCTGCAATTGATAGAGCGGAAAATTCTACGTTAAGGTACGTACCCAAGTCATAAATTAATTGTAACGGTCAAGGTCAGAGATTATTTAAAATTGACAAAGTTTTCCAAGAGCTCAGTGTAATTCCTGAAGTAAATTTCAACGAGAATTTCATTAGTGACTCTGTATTGATATTGGTCACAGCGTTTTGTATATTGTAAAATAATGACGAAATTTTTCATTAAAAGTTCCAGGTATTCTGGTGAGAGTTCTGTTCCTCCCCGAAGAGTTATACAGTCTTATACCGTTTTTCTATACCTTAGTCAATACCTAAGGCGATACCATAAGTCCTATACCGTTTTTCCATATGAATATTCCGAATCAAAACGAAATTTACGTATTACGAGTACATACTTACTATCTTTCTCTAAAAGTTTATTATCGCACAAGCTGAACTTTCGGAACGAGAGAGGGTATCTGTATTAATGACGCGTGGTTGGGGAGATCGAGTTCAATCTTATGATCAAGTTCGTTTGCGTTTTAATCGCACTTTTCGTAAGGGAGAAGGGTTAAATCCTGTCTCAAAATCAACAATTGAAAGAACTGTAAGGCGCTTTGTGACTCATAGATCTATCAAGGACCTTCAGAGAACTGGTCGTCTAAAAACTGCAGGATCTGAGGAGATGCAGATGGACATAGCCCAAGCATTTATTGAAAGCCCACACCTTAGTTTACGTCGAGCTAGTGATGAGCGTGACGTTGCTCCTGAGACAGTGCGAAATATTTTAAAAAGCATTAATTTCCATCCTTACAAAGTTCATCTAGTACAAGAGCTCAATGAAGACGATCCTAATCGTCGGGTTGAATTTTGTGAAATTATGATGGACAGAATTGACAGAGATCCTCTTTTCTTGTACAATACAGTATTTTCCGATAAATTTACTTTCACTTAAAAAGGTGAAGTTAACAGGCAAAATTGTAGATATTGGTCCGCAACAAATCCTGATTGGATGCTGGACAGTCACACAAAATATCCACAAAAGATTAATATTTGGGCCAGTATGTTGAATGATACATTGATAGGCCCTTTCTTCATCGATAGTAATCTCAATACCCGTGCATATGAAGAGCTTTTCAGAAGCCAAATTGTACTAGGAATAAGGGAGATTAGAGGCGATAATTTTCAAAATATTTGGTTCCAGCAGGCCGGAGCAGCGGCTCATTACGGTATGGAGGTTCGAGCATATTTAGATACTCAGTTCCCTCAAAGGTGGATTGGAAGAAGAGGTGAAGTCGAGTGGCCTGCTAGATCTCCTGATCTGACGCCTCACGTCTATTTTCTTTGAGGTTATTTAAAGAGCAAAGTATACTCAACGCAACCCCCAAGCTTAGACGAATTGCAGAATCGGATTCTGCAACAGGCTACTTTGATTGATAAGGAGATGATTCGTAACGCTGTAACTCATTTTTACAATCGCACAGCTTTTTGTCAAGAAGCTCAAGGTTTTCAGTTCGAACATCTTCCCTGAAGCGTGAGAGGCAAGGGGACTCACGCTACTTAAGCACCCCAAAGGGAACAGAATTTACTACGCCCACGTCATTGTTTCTGGTTATTACTAAACGTAAACGTAAACTGCTTGGGAAAAACCTTGAAAAAACATTAAAGATCATCACCAAAACCAATACAGAGCTCACCAATGAATTTCTCGGTGAAATTCACTTCAGGAATTGCACTGGCCTCTTAGAAAACTTTGGTAATTTCAAATAACCTCTAACTGACCTTGAACGTTACAATTGACCTATGACTTGGGTACGCACCTTAACGTAGAATTTTCCACTCTATCGATTGCAGATGTAAAAGATGGAAGTTTCTATTTTAAAAAACAAAGTTGACATTCAAAAAGCCACTAAGGTCAACTTGAAGGTCAAAATGAAGGTGACCATTGAATCCCTCATTGAAATTTACTTCAGGCACGACCATCACTTTTTTGAAAAATATTTTACCTGAGGAAATATCCAACCGTCCCGGGAAATTCATCTGTCTTGTATAAAACTCGTCTTTTTGGTATAATAATAATTTGAAAGTTCATCTCTTTGAAAGAAAATTCGAATATTTGTATAGAATTAGTTGTTTTTTTTATTGAAAACCAGTTTTTGAATTGAGGAGTTAAATATAATATATTTTATTTAAAATTCAAGTTAATTGTCCAAAATTAGTTTATTTTTTATTGAAAGCTAGTTTTTATAGTGAAAAGTTGAATCTTCCATTGTTAACGTCGAATTTAACTGTTTGGTAGAAAATGTATGCAATTTATTAAAAATTTCTTCTTTTTGATACAAAATAATTCTCTGTAGTTCAAAATTGCACTATTTTTTAAGAAATTGATCTATTTTTAACAAGTTTATATTGGAGGTGGAAAATTCAAAGCTTTTAAAAAAAATTGTTCTCGTGTCGTAACTATGATTCAAAGTTTATTTCTTTGGTTGAAAAATGAAATACTTTGTCGAAAATCATTTTTTGTGCAAAGTGATTGTTTTTTTAATTGAGCTCTTTGTTTCCAAATTTAATTTTTAGGTTATAAATAAAGTTTCATGCTGAACATTGATATTTTCTTATGGAAAATTCAACTATTTTAGTATAAAACTCGTCCTTTTAGTATAATACTAATTAAAAATTCATCCCTCTATTTGAAAATTGAATTTTTTGCATAAAATTAGTTTTTACTTGAAACTTTATTTCTTTAATGAAAAGTTATCTCCTCTTATATACAATTTATGACATTTGTTGAAAATGTTCCTTTTTGGTAGAAAATTTATTTTCTTTTAGTTCGAAAATTCAACTACGAAGTAAAAATTAATCTACTTTGTTAATTTATATCATCTGGTAAGATTTTACAAAAATCTTCCAACCCCCCCCCCCTCCCATAATCTTACGTTATTTTTTAATAATCCCTATATAAGTTCCCAAAAAATAATCTAGTGGGCAAAAATTACATAATATAGGGGTTGAGGTGTGCAAACTTACGAATTCTAAGAAACGTTTGTTTATGGTTCAAAATTTCAGAAAAAAACACTATAAACATCATTTATGCACGGCTTCTTGGCGGCAATCCGCTATCGCGAATCTTGTATATTTTAGTGATCCTTCTTCACGAAGATATAGAAATGAAATATTTATTTTATATCTTGGCAAGCTTTATAAAAAATTATCGTGCAGTTTGTGCACTTTGATGCGCTACATTTAAAATTCTCTCTTCTATCTCTCTGCTCAGATATCTCGACATCGGGAAAATGCTACAGCTACTGATAATCTGGAATGAAAACTAGGATATTGAGTGGTCAAATTGCTTTGAAAAGAAGCACCTCAATCGTGTGATATTGCAGTCGTTATATTTTTTGTGGGATACACTGCGAAACTTTGGACTTCTGTGAGTTACGGATGCAAAATTGAGACATGCAATTCGCAAGGTTTATTTTTTATTGGTTTCATTTATTTTTTTGTGTGCAAAAAGTGATTAAGCAATCTCATATTTTATAAACCTTCCCCTCTAAAAACACTAATGACATGAGCTTCTGAATATTTTTGTTTAGAAATACTTTTCTTTTTCTGAAAGCACTGGCCAACAGAATGTACCTATAGATAAAAACATACCCGTGCATAAATTACTCCACTTGACCTCATTTAAAAAGGGACGCTGACATGGACCTGACGAGTTTTTCTATTTTGAATGAAAGTTTAAAAAAAATTTTGCTCTCGAATATATCATTCTTCAAATATAGCAAAAAACTGGAATGGGTAAAATCTAAAATAAAAATTTGTTGTCCCCTTTTAAGTAATCTGGTATTATATTTTACATTACAATTTTTTCTAAATATAGCAAATTTTTTATATGTTGTAGATAAATCAATTATTTTATTCTAATTAGCGAGATCTCACTTTTTCAAAATCTGCGGGAAAATGATTAAAATGTTCAGTCAACGAAATGACGAAATTTTTATGATAATTTAAAATAATCGTTTTTCTTAAACAAGCATGTGAAATACGCAAGCAAAAAAGTATTATCTCTTTAAAAGACCTAAATAAGTTTTGGTTTACCTCCATTCAATATTTTCAAAGTTTTCAAAATATGTGCTCATATATTATATTTTTTAAGTTCCTATTCGCATTTTCTGTTTTCTAAATTCTTTGATTACAATTTTAGTAACTTTTAAATTAAATAATTTTAGATTTAAATATGGTAATTTTTTATTGAGTTTCAAACGTACATAATTGTCTTTTTTTAAGCTTCAAAAACGTAGGTTATTAAATTGAAACAATAGGTGCTAATTTTCAGCATCAGGAATTTATAATTAAAAAATTCTAAAATGAATAAGTCTGAGAGAAATTTCGAGTGATGAGAAATTTTTAAGATAATTTATTTTTGTCAATAATTTTTAATTAAATGGCTGAAAATTTTAATCATAGGGATCTGTTTCGTGCATTTTTTTAGTTCTAAAATTTTAATATATTATTTTTAAATTCTCTGATCATTAGGTGAAGATTTGAAAAAATTAATAATCTAAAACTGAACGATACTTCAGTGCTATTAAAAATTTGCTGAAAATAATTAAAATTTTAAAAGGTTATTTTATATATTTTTATGTTTTTAAATACATCAATTTTGATCACTCCAAATTGGACACTATACAATTTAAATTTCTTGAAATTTTATATAATCTAATTTAAGCATTCTTATCAAAAAGTATCCCATTTTGTAATTTTCCTATTTCCGTAATTTTTATCTCATACTCAATTTTGGAAATTCTTAAATTCAAAATAAAAAATTTCAATTTTAAACGCTTTCAACTAAAAATGAATACATTTTTACTTCTTTCTAATCAAATTGTGATATTTTCCAATTTTAAGAGCTTTAGATTTTTCAAACATTATTTTGAACACTTACCATGTTAAAGCATTCAATCTCTTTTAAATTTCAAATAATACAATTTTCAAAAATCCAATCTGAAATTATTAAATATTAAACATCTTGAACATGTTCTACTTTCGAAAACATAATTTGAAATCATTTTATTTCAAGATTCTTGAAATTAAAAGAAGATTGTTTAATTTTGAACGCTTCGAATTTAGAATTGTATCATTTCTGTAAATTTTTTAATAATTCCATTCACAAAATTCTAATCTTGAATCATTTAGTCTAAAAAATTTTTAAATTGTCTTATTTTCGAAATTTTAATCTGTCATCATTCAATTCTGAGATTTTTTCAATTAAAAGTATAAATTTTTATTTTTAAATGATAAATGATTCAAGTTTAACTTTTTTTACACAAACTTGTCCAATTTTTCCAATTATTAGTCAAAGTTTTTCAATTTTTTAGAACTCTCGATAGAAATGTTTTATTTTAAGATTTTATAAGTTTCGAAGTATTCAAGTTCAAAAGCTTTCATTTAGAAATAAAACAAGTTCAATTCCTTTCTGTTTCATTCTAAATATTATTATTAAAAAAATTATTTGTTTTAGTCAAGATATTATTGTGATATAGCATTCTTTGATTTGAAACGTTTCAAATTCTTAATAGTTTAATGTATTTTTTTCTCAATTTCAATTGACTTCCATTCGAAATTATTGATTTTTATTCGAAAATTTGAAAAACTCTTCGTATTTAAAACTTAGTGCAATAATGGATTTTTAAATTGTTTCTATTTAAATGTTAGGAAACACAGATATAAGAAAAATATCACCTGGAGTTCTCTAAATTAGTAGATCGATTATAACGGGAATTGGTTCAAGTATCCTCATGCAGTTTGCAGATTCTTTGTTTTAAATTGCGGTCAGGCATACTTCAGAAAATAAAAAATTCCTGCCTGAATGTTACAATCAGAACAATTGATAAAAATGTAGCATTGACATCAAAGGATTAGATAGCAACTAAATATTCCAATAATAATTAACGATTGTATACAGATAATTTGAAAAGGTTATTAAATTCTCGTAATTGAACATTGTCGATGCAGCTCGAGGGTACGTAGATTGTGCTTTGAGCATAGCATCAGGGTTGGCCTTTGAAAGTTACATTGATTAGCTTGCTTCTGAAAAGTCTTCAAAATCGTTCTTCAATGAGCAAAATTATTTTAAGCAAGGCTACTCAAAATACGCTTTTCAACCTAAATAAATTTTAAGTCTTCAAGAAAGAACCAATTAGAAAAAAATGTACATCATTAGAATTGTATATTCTACATTATTCTGTATCACTAGTATATCAATGACATATAATAGTAATATTGATAATATATTAAATTTCAGAATTAAAATTTACAAGCTAAAGATATTGTGTGATATTGAAGTATAAAATTATTTTTTGTTATATAAGCTAGCATGAATATCCTGCATACCTTCTCAACTCTAACCTTTTCATTTTTGGATATCATTTTTAGACAGGTGAAATCGTCGAATACGCTGATTGATATCATTTTAATTAAATGTTTGCAGTTGAAAAATTTAATTCTAAATTTGAAAAAGTAATTCATTCTTCTGTTATATGGAATATAAAAGAATATAGAATATTAGAGTATAATCTTATAGAACAATTTATAATATTCTATAATTATAACGGACCAAAGTCATGTTTTTAACATTACAGTGGATTTTTAATGAATAATATATATTTAAGTGCAACATAAATTGTAGTGCTTTTAGCATATGAATACTAGTAAGTATTTTACTATTCATATAATAACTTATTATTACATTAATACTATAATCCATAGTTTTACGTTATTAAAAAATTCTGTAATTAATTTCAAGATTAGATTTTTTACATTCTCATTCATGAGAGTTTAAGATAATCTTCTAAATTTTCGATGTCTGATTTTTAAAGAATCTTTATGTTTCGGCACTCACAGAGTCCGAAAATCATAAAATATTGTTGGTGTTCGTATGTTTGTCTGTATACATGCATGCATGGTTGCCCGAATACTGCAGCCACGTAATCTTTTGAAGGAATTGTCCAATCGATTCAGCCTTTGAAACACTTTTTAAGGGTCCAAAAATTAAGGTTCAGTTCGTTAACCAGATATTTCCATCCAAAATAAGAAAATTTAGCGTATTTTCAAAAATAGAAAATTTTTTATATTCGTAAACGTTTCTTATAGATAGGCAAAAGACTGGCAAATTACACAGGCCCACAAAAAAACCAAAAGTGTCTGTCCAATTGACCAGGCCTATATATTTTTATGTATTTTTCGACGCTGAATCCGAATTTGCAATAAAAAAGTAGGGTCCAGCTACTTTTTTATGGGGTTTTGCTCGAAAAACCTCATTTTTTACGGTTTTTTCATGGTTTTTTTTAAATAAAAAAAAATAAAGAAAAATTTTATTTTTTTGACTTCAGAATCGAATTCTACGGGAAAAAATACATCGAAAACCATGTTTTGATTTTTTTTTACAAAAATTTCAACCCACCATACGGTGATGAAAAGGCAGAAAGTAGCGAAAAGTGAAAATTTGCTTCAAATTTGATTAAAATGACATTAAAATCAAGTTTTACGATTTTCAACCGATTTATAAACATTAAAAATACTTTACTGGGGGTTTTTGAGGTCGCTGACCACGAATTTTAAGTCATTTTTTTCAAAAAACAACTCGTAGTCGGCGTAAGTGGACAATAAACGTGATAAATTGATATTTTTTTCAAAAAATCGATGTTTTGG
>NC_046664.1:39645590-39659331 GCF_010883055.1 Belonocnema kinseyi | reverse complement strand
TTTTAATGTCATTTCAATCAAATTTGAAGCAAATTTTCACTTTTCGCGATTTTCTGCCTTTTCATCGCCGTATGGTGGGTTGAAATTTTTGTAAAAAAAAATAATCAAAACATGGTTTTCGATGTGTTTTTTCCCGTAGAATTCGATTCTGAAGTCAAAAAAATAAAAATTTTCTTTATTTTTTTTTATTTAAAAAAAACCATGAAAAAACTGTAAAAAATGAGGTTTTTCGATCAAAACCCCATAAAAAAGTAGCTGGACCCTACTTTTTTATTGCAAAGTCGGATTCAGCGTCGAAAAATACATAAGAATATATAGGTCTGGTCAATTGCACAGACACTTTTGTTTTTTTTGTGGGCCTGTGTTATCGAAATAAAAATTCTAATTTCGATGATATTAGAAAAGTTGCATACTTCTCAAAATTTTAAAAATGTTAACGAAATAGAAAAAAACATTTCTCTAATAAATTAGAAAATTTTATTCAAATTTTTCACAATATATAAAATATGTTTAGAAACGATCTCATTAAAGTTTTACGTTTGAAATAACCAAAAGTTAGAGCTTTTTTAAATTTTGAAACAACCTTTTTTATATGATTTTTTTAAAATGTTGTAAAACTTTCTAGTAGGCGACAAAAATAATTGTAAATTATGCTAATGACATTTTTATTCTTGATAACATTTTAAAAATTCACATTGTTTGAAATATTTTGAAAATTTTCAAAAAATTGAAAAAACAATTTTTTTTAATAGATTCAGAAATATGAATCGTCATTTCTTCTATGTATAAAGGACATTTTGAAAATATTCTAATTAAATTTGTTAATTAGGCTAAAATTCTAAAATATGCCGTTTTTGTTTTGAAGATACCTGTACAAGGTTATTTATGGTACATTTTTCCAATTCCGTGTTAAATTTCTTCCTCAAGTGTCTTTGACAATGTGGGATTTATATCAAAGCCACTCTGGTACCTAAGTTTCTTCATGCTTTTTAATTTTTTCATACTACTGAAAATGGGGTATAGCTGTATTTTCTCTTTTCCCATAATAAAAAGAAAAGTTACCGGTAATAGTAATCTATTTTTATTTTTCACACGATGACAAAAAAAGGTTACTGGAAAAAGATTAAAGGTGTATCTCTACTCAGTCCTATATTTGTTTAGATATAGACCCTTACATAAAAGACGCTACATCCCAGAATGCAAATTTTCTTCTATCCATTGGTTTGACAGGGTCTACTGGAAATGGGATATGATTTCGTATTCATTTTTCCCATAATGAATCGCTTTTGAATAAATACTTTCACATGAACACTTTTTTCTGACATTTTTTATATTTGTTTTTGTTTTGATAATGGAAATAACGACTACTGTAAAAGGCGTAACGGTGTGTTTCTACTCAGCCCTATCTTTTCATTAAAGATATATTGCTTTAAAAAGAATACGCCACATCCTAGATTGCTTTTTTCTATTATTCTTTCGGTTGAAAGGAACTATTATCAATGGGGTATGGTTTCCATTTTCAGTTTTTGCAGAAAAAAATTAAGTTTACAGGAAATAAAATGTGGTTATATTTTTATTTATTACATAATAAAACAAATGCTACTGGAAAGGGGGCAAAGGGGGTACTTCTACACAGCCCTTTCTTTTTTCAGATATAGCTTCTATAACCAAACAAGCTACACTCCTGGCCACAAGAATTCTTCTTCCTCAATTGTTTTGTTCAGAATATAATTTTGTAAAGTTTCTAGCTTGAAAATTAATTTCCTCAAAAAATTTGGTAAAATATTTCTAAAGGATTCTAAACTATAAAACTTTCAATTGTTCAAATTTTCTGCAGCGATACTAAATTTTAATGAATTGATAATATCTAGTTTTCTGCCCTTGATAATTATTTGCGATTTTTTATCCAACTTTTTTATTGTGCAAACATCGACCCAATCGACTTGTTTGATTAAACCTGCCAGCTTTGAAGAGGAAGGGATCATTTATTTATCAATCAATGCTGACTTCCGGATTACTCTGTAACGATGCACTTACAATTAGAATGGCGCCTATGGAAGTACGCTCTAAGAATCATGATATGTTTGTACAGCGAAAGTTATCCAGTGGACTTCTACGCAGAGAAATATTTTATATTTTTTTCTTATATTTCAACGGAAACCTGCAATCTCAATAATTATTCAGATCTCATTTCAATTCCGTCTTTCAAGTCTTCACCTGTAAATAATTTTATTTACATTTTAAAGCTTTGGCAATTCAACAATTTTACTTCCTTAGTGTCATATCAAATTATTTTGGTAGACTTAAGTTTATAAGATAAAAGACATGTGGCACGTTACGACCTCCCGTACTACCGACCTCAACATATATCTTTTCCCTTAAACTTACAATTGAGGAAATGAAGATATTAGATTTAATTTTTTTAATAGATATACTCGCTCAATCTGCATTAGTTAAATTTAACTAATTAGCATTCAAATTTGATTAATTTAAGAAACAAGAACTGAGTCACTGATATTTGGTAAAAAATATACTAATTGATTAGTCAAAACTGAGACGATTTGGGAGAGACACGACTGTCCGTAAAGAAAAATTTTCATTTCTAAGACATAATTGTAAATCGTTTTTTTAAATATACGATGGGATTTATTTTTAATTCATGGTACTTATCGCTGCGAAGAAAAGAATTATTAATTACATAACAAAAGCACAAACTAGAGACCCTTTTCTAAAAGCAAAAATCCACTATTTTCCCAAAAATTGAGCCGGAGGAACTGAGTTCCGCGAATCCCCCTCAGGTAGGCCGTGAGCCATAGCTTCGTTGCGCTAAAACTCTTCAGGGGACGGATTAGGAGGACTAAATGTTCAACGATGAAGAGGTCTCTTTTAAAACAGACTAATAAATACAGACATACAGAAAAATAATACACATCGATAATAACATAAGAATATTTATTTGTGTTTTTATACAACTTCAGATAAGTAATATCCCTGAGATTTACATTTTTATACAATATATAAACATCTGTACGCAGCTCATGAGAATATATCTGAGAAATTCTTATCACAGTGTAAGCATTTTTTTCATTAACTTGTTTTTAACCAATTATCAATTTTTTGATTTTGTCTAAGCATTGTCAAAATAATTATCTAAAAACATATTTAAAAATTTTCATATTATAAAATGATTACATTGAAATAACCTCGTTTAAATGCTGCAAATAGCTCAATAATGAATTTTTAATTGATATAGTTGAAACAGAAATTAGTTTTTTTAAATAAATATATATTATGCAAAAAGTAAAATTTTAGGTTCCAATGCAGCAGTCTCTGATTTTTTAAGGATTTTAAATATTTATAAAACGACTTTTTTCTGTAATCCAGTTTTTAGTCAAGTACAAGCATTATAAAAATAAATGTAAGTATATTTCTCATTCTTATAAACAAATAATATAAATTAATACAGAGTTTAAGTAAAGTTTTAAGTTATGAGGTGATCTTTGTTTGAAATTTGTATATTGCATAATGTGAGAGTTTGTCTGTTGTTAAAAAAAAATCTACAATCGGTTAGAAATATAAGACGAATTTAATAATAAATCAATTTTATAAATAGATCCTCATAATTTTCTAAATTTCTCCTGTAATACCCAGGAAATGTATTGAAATGTGTTTAAAGTTTTTCGTATGTAACTAATTTTAAAAAAAAAATCAAATAATGTAATTGGCAGGGAAGATTTTGAAGTTATTTTATTTCTTTTCGCATCGTAGTTGAACATAACAGAATGGGCTTGTGAATAGGTCTTCAAAAAAAATAATTTAAGACTTTTGGGTGTAAGTATTCTACTGCCAATCATCTGTACTAGCTTATTCTGATTTCCTGAAAAAATATATGAAGAGTGTTTTTTTTTTATCTTGAGACATGAGTCGGTTTGGTTGCGTTGGTTAGTGCGGGTTGGTTTATTTAGGGCCGTTGGGTTACTGACGTTCTCTTGAGTTGGATTTGGTTTCTTAGTTACGTTCGTTTTGGTTTGATTGGGCGTCTTAGTTTTTTTTTATTTGGCTTGTTAGGTTGCGCTGCTTATAATCATTTGGGTTGGATTGGTTGTATTGATTAAATTCTTTTATATTAGTTGTGTTTGTTACGTTCGTGGTCATTCGCTCTGTTAAATGCGTTAATTTTATTTTATTGTGTTGGTTACGTTCGTTTTGATTCGCTCTATAGATTTCGTTAATATGATTTTATTGTGTTGGATGGGTGCATTCGTTCTGGTCGTATTGGTTGCCCTCGTCTTAATGAATGTTTTTGGTTACGTTAGTTTGGGTTTGATTAACAGTGTTGGTTAACACATCCGAACCAATCCTAGTAAATTCGACCAGCACAACCAGAAAAACTCATACGGACCTAACCAAAAACAATAACCCAAAAGAATGTAACCAATACGACTAACCCAACCAACACATCCAATCTAAACGAAAGTAAGCAACACAACCAATCCAACCCGAACGAAAGTAAGCAGCACAACCAAACCTCCCAAATCAAAGAAACTAAGACACCAAATCCAACCCAAACGAACGTAAGTCATGTACCAAATCCATCCCAAATGAACGTAAGCCACACAACGGTACTAAACAAACCAACCCACACAAACTAACCAAAAAAAAATCGACTTTTTGTCGTTTTTATATTTCGTTTGAAAGCACATTCCTTTAATCGTTAGCAATATCAATTTTCGCATATGCATCGCTTCCTGGCGCAAATCGGAAATAAGTTAACAAATAAAACTATTCCCATTGGGGGGTAGGGTGTTGGGTATATTTTTGTGGATTCGTTTTTCCTTTTCAAAAATAAAGTTTTTATACCGATCATCCCCCCCCCCACCCCCTAGATACGTATTACCTGAGATATTTCGATATCATAAGATTAAAAAAAAATCCTGTATATACTCTACCGTCGGAAATTGTCGTTGAAATCAGCGAATGTACTATTAAAAATCACTTCTTTAAAAAAACTGTTAGAATTTCTTATCAAATTACGCGAGAATATACAGGGTATCCCAAAATTAGTTAAAGTTTCAATTTTCGAGTTATAAAATATTTAGGCTGGACCAATCAAGAGTGCCGTATTACTAGTCGTGCGTCCGTGAGCGGAAGTCCAACGCAGTGTTATTGTGGGAGCGCCGAGTTGGGGTTAGCGACGGAAAAACAGCGGTCACCACACTGAGTTGGACTCCCGCTCACACAAACGCGACTGTTTTTACCGCGCTCCTGAGTGGTCCAGTTTAAATCTTTTGTATCTCAAAAACTAGAGCTTCAACTAATTTTCGGACACCTTGTACTGCGCAAAAAACTAGGGAAAAAAATGCAAAAATTTATCGAATTTTTTACCTCTACTTCAACTTGTGGCATTACAGAGGAAAATTGTGGAAAAATCTGAAATTCATACCAATTAGCCCTTAAAGTCTTGTCTTTAATTTAAGTTGATAAAACTAAAAAAGCGTTTACGGGTTCTCGAGATACGACTAAGAATCTCCAAGCGTGTCGGCGCCGAATTTCAGTCGCTTTAGCAGCAAGCCGTCCTGCCGTCGCCGCCAAATCAGACTCGACGCAAACACGCTTGGACATTCATTATCGCGGCTTGAGAACCCCTGCATATTTTTGAAGTTAAGACATTAAATGTAAGATTTCATAGTTGACGCGCTGTAAATTTTAGTTTATTTTCCATAAATATACTAAGTCACAAAACGAGTTGAAATTAAGACAAAAAATCTGAGAAATTCTCGGCCGCCACCACTCTTAAGGTCGACAACAGTAATTGACAATCGCAGACCTAAAAGACCATTAAGATTTTTTAAGTTCTATCAGCTTAAATGAAAGATAATACTTCAGAGACTAAGTGGCCCGAATTTGAGATTTTTTCTACACTTTCTTAGGTCATGCCACAAGTTAAAGTCGAGATACAATCGTGCAATTTAATAAATTTGTTAACGGTTTTTAGAAAAGTTTCTCTCTTCATTTTTGAACGAGTAATCATGTTTGAAAGTCCGCTAAGCATAGCTGGCTTACGAAGTTTATTAGAGAGTCGAATATTGCGCAATATTATGCATTCCAATTGGAAAGTGTTCAGGCGGCCAATATTGCTTATGTTTGGATCCCCCCGAACTGTGGCCAAAGCTATTCGGAGTCAAACCCCGACAATGGACTGAAAGCGGGAGGTTGGTGTACTTTCTTTGATTGCACCAGCAATTTCCGATGGCACTGTAATCACACATATACATACATACATGTATACACACATTTATATATATATAAGATTACCAATATTAAATTGGTGTCTTCTTTTTGTGGTACTTCATGATTACTTTATTTTGTTGAAATAATTAATCTATAAAAATAAGGAAAAGGTAAAAACAATTGAATCAACTCAATTTGTAAGTGTAACATAGTGCATATTTTTAGATTTATAGACTTATAGTTTGCATTTAATAGACTGAAATAAATTGTTATTTGTTAGATTAATACTGATCACTTCAAGATGTTCACAATTTTATCGGAAAGTTTTCATACGCAAGGATACCGACGCTAATTTTAATAATTAACATGTTTCCTATTACTTTCACTATCATAAATCGTGAATATAGAAACATCATTTTTGCTGTGCATACTGTTTTATTGATAGGCGAATAGTAAAGTGTAAAAGTTTATTATTACCTATTTAATATATTGTATTATACCTAGATTTCGAAAAATTAATAGCTGTAGGGTAAACTTTGCTAAAGTAGGTCACACCTAATTTTTAAATATTATTTTATAGTAAAATATAGTTGAAAAAAAATTACGTTGCGAAAAGACTCAACTATTTATTCAACTACTAACGTTCACAACATGCTGAGAAAATTAATTCTTTAGTTGTTTTTAAGGTTTCAAAGAAACACTCTCGAGGTATATCTCCTAACATTATTTCCGAATAGGTCATCGCTTCTTGCATAGAAATTGAAGACAAAAGCCGACTTAGCCATGCATAATTAAAAAATAGGAAATATTGAGTTCCAAATAAAACCATTTTAACAATGAATACGACATTCAATTGTTTAAAATATATAAATATGAGAGTCATGGAATTCTTTGTCATGCTTAAAATCTATTTTTTATATCTGTGGATACAAATTTTTCGAGTTGTGTTAAATATTGTGTTAAGTATTGCAGTTAAAGATTTAGGAACATCTTCTTTACACATTACAAAAAATGTAAATGATTCGATGTTTCCAGAAGGACAACAGTAAACTCTTTTTCCTATTTCTAATATTGATCTAGTATTGCATCGTGTTTTTTTAATCTTCAATTTCTTGTTTCATCAAGATACAACATTATTCTAGAAGTCCGCAATACGTGAAATGTCCATTTTCAATGTAATGTTGTAACTTGCAAAATACTTCCTCTATATTAGGTGTACTAAAATGCTTGGAATTTCAAGAAATTTCTATCAGTATAACTGGGGCAGAAAAATCCACAGAATACAGGAAAAACAAGTATAACAGGTATCTACCTCATCTAGGTTCATCTAAAAAGACCAAGTTTATGAAGTTAGCTTATTTTTTTATTTTATCTCCAGAATGTATGCAGAATAAATATAAAGGAGATTCAGCGGAAGGTGAATTTACATTTTAAAAAAATGGTGTGTCGCACATGCAGTGTATAGTTGGTAGAGTCACATACAACACGATATACCAACGACCAGATTACTAACACGTAGGTCGTCGTAGCTTAGGCGCGGTTCTTGCGCAATGCAAAAGTGAACGAGTTACTTGCTCATTACACCAATACGAAGACTGCGACATACCAATATACGAGAAACACTTATTCTTACCAACTGAAGAGTTTCCTTATACAAACGCGCTAATTTTCGCTTAGACGCGTGCTTTGACCTTAGCCTCATCATCTTTCCCATGATTCGCAACATGCTGACCCCTTCTCTACATTGCATTGATCAGTATTTTCTTCATGCTTATATGCGATCCTTATCTTACGAGAGATGGTAAATATTCAGCAGACGCTGAGAAGTGAATATTTGTGATCAATAATAAAAACGTCGGAAACTCTATCTACATGCAGAATCTTCTTGCCGGAAAAATTCCTAACTGCAATGGTGGGATAAATATTATATTTCGTGTATTTTAATTCAGTAATAGTGAGTAATGTTATTTTAATATGACATTTTCCTACTTAAATATAACTGTTATTAATAGTTTTCTTAATAAAAAAATTTAAAGAGATTATCAAACTTTACAAAAAGAATAGAAGTACTTAGTTAATAACACGTAATTTAATAATTCGTAATTTTGGTTAAACAAGAGGCAATCGGCGTAAAGTGGGACAAAATAAAGAAAAACGATTTAAAATACCATCCGGGTTATATTTTTAAAATCTTTTTCAATTTTTTTTAAGATGAGGGAAAAATGTTTAAAATATTATTCCGGCTAAATTTTTCAATGGGTTTGAATTTTTTCTTTTAAATAAGGATAAAATGGTCAAAATATGCTTTCGGCTTCACTGTTCAATCAATTGCAAATTTTATCCTTCAATTAAAACTACCTAAATTGCCACAAGATCATTTGAGGCCAACTTAAAAAAATTATTTGATATACCTTATTCAAACATAAAGTTAATTAAAATGGTCAAGTGTAAGGTATCAAGGCTTCTTCAAAACGTATATAATTCAAAATGAGCAATATTAGGATGTACTCGATAAATAAAAATTTGCGACTTATTACTTGAAGGTTATTTATAAATAAATAATTGGTTATTATCGATTTTATTGTTCTAAACAATGACAGGTGATATTTGAATTATTTTGGATATTTATTTCGTGATTTTTGTTTTCCATTCAATTTGAAGTAATATTTAAAAATAAAAAATAAGTATGTTCCTCATAATGATAAACAAGTTCTCAGTTTGAGCAATTTTTTAGTGTGTAAGTACTTTTCTTTAAACGAGTTTTATTTGGCTTGTAACTTATGCTTTAGTAAATTATAATTTAATTTCATATCCGTGATTGTTATTAAAAAATTTAATGGAAAAATCCGTAGTGTAAGCAAGGCGGCTACTATAACCGAGCATTTCTTAGCTAAACCATTTTATTGCTTGGCACTGACTTGATATGGGAAAGCAGAAAAATACAAGTATGAAAAAAACTGCAGAAGAAAAGTAACATTCTTTTTGCATAGAAAATTTGTCCTTTTGGATTGAAAATTCATCTTTTCCTAAAAAATTACTCTTTTTCGGTTCAAAATAAATTCCTTTTTTTTATGAAAAAGTCGACTATCATATTTTTTATTTAGAATTAATCTCCTTTTGGTTAAAAATTTGACTACTTGGTTGAAAAGTCATATTTTCTTGTGAAAATGCAATTGTTTTTCTTTTAAAAGTGTACCTCTGTATTTTTGGTTTAAAACTGATCTCTTTTGAATAAAAATACAACTATTTAATTAAAAATTTTATTATTTTTATCTAAAATTTAAAAATTTTGTTAAAAATTCGTCTTTTTAAATCAGAGTTAGTACTTTTTACTCAGAAATTGTACTATTATTTCTTAGTTTAAGAATTCATCTCTTCTGCTTATGAACTGTACTATTTGATTGAAAATGCATCATTGGGTGAAAAAATAATCTTTTTATTATTAAAAACTCATCAATTCTCTCTGAAAATCATATTTTTTCATCGAAAATTCATCTGTTTTGTTCAAAAATCGTCTTTTTGTATAGGATCCTGATATTGTGAATTGAAAATTCATCTTTCGGTACAAGTCATTCTTCCAATTGATCTTCAATCACTGAAACGTAACTCATGGATTTAATATCTCTTCTGGACCAAACTTTTATTACTTAGTTGAAAATTTAATTGTTATTGCAAAGATTCAACCATTTTCTTAAAAATTAATCTTTTTTAGACGAATTTGGATATAAAATTCACTTTTTAGATTGCAGTTTTAACTCTTATTAAAAAAGTCATATTATTTGTTTGAAAATTTATATTTTTAGGTTTAAAATTCAAACGTCTTTCTAAAAGATTCCTCCGTATTTTTGTGACTGATAATACCTTTTTTGGGTAAAGTTCCATCATTTAAACAGCTCGATCATGTGATAAAAATTTTATCTTCCTAGATTTAAAATTCAACTACTTAGTTAGAAATGTAATTTTTGTTGTTGAAAATGTATCTCTTTTGCTTAAAATTTCAACTATTTGTTTGAACATTCATTTCTGTTTTATTTATTATGTTTTTTTTGTAATATGTAAATTATTATAAAAGCGATTCCAGCTATTTTCATAGAGTTCTAACATATTTATTTCTTTCTGAAATTTATATAACAAAGCAATTACTTTGGATAATTTTATGAACGCTTAAAATTCATCTAGGCAAAATGTCATTTTGACCGGAGATACGGAGAAATAGCCCGGAATTTTTAAAAAAGTTTGTGGGGTCACCCTGTCTTTACTCCTGAGAATGTACCAATTATTACTAAGGAAGCTATTAAATCATTGCGCAGGTCCCTCTCAACGTTGCTATAGTCTTATATATTATATAAGACTGCAGAAACGTTGCTATCCTCTAATATATTATAAATCCCTTCATATTGCAAAATACATGGAAGAAAGAAGTTGTTGAAATTGTACTTGACTGTCCACTGTTTAGGATAGGCCAAAAATTTCTAAGAAATTCGTATAGAGTTTAGTATAAGGTTCGAAACATTCTTTGAAATATTTAAAGAGTCTGCAAACTTATTTTTTCCGTGTACAAATAGAAAAATTTATTATAGTTTGATTTTTTAGAAATAGTGCAGCAAAAGATTTCTCCTTGTAAGCAATTGATTCTATTTATAAAAGTTCTGACAGGCGAACTATGTGAGAGTTATTCTCTTCCACCTCCACTGTCTTTTCTATCGTTTAGATTTTATAACAACCACGCCAGTCCTCGATTGCACACATAATGACATTTATGCACGTGCGTACTGGTAGAGAGTAACTGTATGTGAACCCTCTCGCGGTTTACGTTTCATTTACATAATGTTGCCGATGCAGGAAACGCCGGCTCGTGGTCGCACTTTTGTGGCACCACAAGTTTATTAACCTCGAAAATTACTGTACACGCTGACTTCGGTAGTTCTATTCAGCAATTCGATCCAATTTCAATACACAATGCTAGGTGCGAGGTCTTTCAATTTTATTTGGAATTCAATCAAGTTTCACTGTGATGTAATTATCATTGTGGCCATAGCTACAATTATTCTTTTAAATAGGAAATGAAAATGACGAATAAAAAAAAATTTTAGTATTTGCAAATTAATAAAGTCTACACTGTAATGAAAATCTCTTGGAACCAAGAAATTTAGTTAATTGGTGTGTTTTGATTAAATATGAATCGTTTGAATAAAACATTTTTAGGGCCCATGTAAACAAGAATTTGTTAGATTCAAACATTTTTCTGAGCTCATGGAAAACGTTTACTTATTTAAAGTGAGTAATTCTTTTAAGACAGAAAGGTCGAGTGAAAGAAATAATTTCTTCAAGTACCATTTCTTTAAAACAAATAAATTTTTTTATTTTTTTTTTTTTGTTTTTGATAAGGTATTCATCGGTGCGTGAATTAAATGTTTCTGTTTCTTTTAATAAAATAAATATTGAGATAGCTAACAGCGATAGTAATTAATTCAAAAAAATAATTCTTCATTCATGCAGATTGGTATTTTTATTTCAATTAGACATGTACCAAGTGGGCATATAATTATGAAAGTCCCAAGAACGTCTTTGGGACGTTCCTAGTACGTCTTATGTCAGTCCGATTAACTTTTCTAAGATGTCCAACATCCCAAAGATGACCCAAAGACGTCTAAAAGACATGGACATTCTTGGAACGTCTTTCGTACTGACATTAGACGTTTTAAGGGCATCCCTAGATCGTCCAAAAGGCATGTTATAAAAGACGTCTCAGGGATGTCCCAAAGACGTCTCTAGGACGTACTTAATTTTTTTTCCCACTGGTTAACTAGTCAAATTAAGTAATGCGTTCACTAAAGTATTATATTATTCATTTAGAAGACGTGTTTCCTTTAATAAATTAAATAAAGTTATTCTTGTCAAAAGAGCATTCTCTTTAAGTAAAGAAATAAATGTTTGAATGTGCTTCATACGCGATTTATTCGAAAATTTATCTATGTGAAATGTGTGTTTTTTACCGAGTAGTTCGGGATTGGTTCTGAATTCTTTAAGTTAGCCAAAAATAAGAATAAAAGTACTATTGAAAATTTATAATCATTATAATTGCAATTAATATTTTTTTAAAAAATGTTAATATATTTATTCTGAACAATATGCAATATCTTAAAACCACGTCAGTAATTTTTTTCTTAAAAATACATTTGATTTGCAGAAAGAAATATTGATTTTATCTGAAAGTATGCTCATTTGAATTAACGACTATTACATCTGATTCAAAAAAAGTTTTAGTCTTAATCATATTTAATTGTACCTAATAATTATTTCTTAAACTCACGCTATAGTTCTTGATCTTAAGGAACTCATCAAACATATCAAATACTTATTTCTTACAGTAAATAATGAATCTATTTCGCTCAATAAATATTCCGAGGTGTCAAATGTATGCTTCCTCGACATCAGAGATATTTTTCACGCGTCCTAAGAAAAATGACTACTTTCTAGACTGAAGTTTGGGAGATATTAGTGCTTTTGTGAGCAAGTATCAAAAGTATCGATTTTGGAATTTTGTTTGAGTTAAGCAATGGTTCGATATAAAAATTAAAAAATTTGAAGTTGCAAGATACCACTGCCATAATTACTTTCTAATGGCAGAATTTAAACGCAAAAGGCTGAATATTTCAACTAGGTACGATACTTGAAATAGAAAACTTAAAATTTGAGTAGTTTCCTATAAAAAATAAACTGACAGAAGTATGAAACTTTTAAACTCCACTACTTAAAGTTTAAGCTCAAAGATAAAACAGTTTTTCAAGTCATCAATAATTTAACAAATTTTTAACCAAAATATTGAAAATGTATGATTTTCAATTTATAAAATTAAGGCGGAATTGTAGTCAATGCTGTAAATTCTATTTTATTGTCTTCGGGATAACTTAGTTTAGAAATAGAATCACAATGAAAAAAGATAGCCTTGAGTCAAGAAAATATTTGTTCACATATCTATATATGAATGTTCTTGATAAAAAAGAGTCAACTTTCTTTAATTAATTAATTTATATGTTAGTAAAGTTTTTGAAATAGGATAAATTCCCTATCTCAAGAAATTATTATTCCGTCGTTATGTGCGGCAATATTTTCCTCATACAATGCTTAATTTTTCCCGTGTAAGATGAATTTATGTTAAGCATTTATTTTTACTCTGTACATGTGTAAAGCGTATTGTGCAATAATGTTGATTTGAGATGATATTTTTAAAAATAATGAGTAAAAATTATGAAAACAAAATGCAGAGTTGCATAGGCTCATAAAGTACAATCCTGCAGCAATTATTCAGTGCTTCGTTTACCGACTTTCATAGAACATTAATTCAATAATGCGCAACCAATAATTCACGATTATACAATGTAAAATTAATCACGCAGATCTCCGATTTAATGGTTTTACTCTCCCCTTAGAGAAATCAAAATTTTCTGAATTCTCATCCTCATTTCGATCTTGATCAATCTTCTCATAGATCTCTACACGCAAAAAT
>NC_046664.1:39643165-39645490 GCF_010883055.1 Belonocnema kinseyi | reverse complement strand
AACAGTCACTCAGTTTCCCATTCACTCTTACACTCGCTTTGCTACCTGTGTATATTGTTTTTATAGCTTGTAGGATCCATCCATTGACTCCATACTCTTTTATAATGACTTGATAAATATCACTTGCAGGTTATGGAGCGAAGTTGTCAACATAATGACATATTCATGTGCAAGAAACTTTTTGTCTCAAGTCATCGATCGATAACTGTAAATCGATCCCTAACTTACCAGTCCCACTTTGTAAGCGTTTGGTTTGTACATGCGCCTTCATGATCTTTTCAAGAGCTTTCTAAACGACTCCTTTTGGCTCCCTACAGGTATCTATTGGGGCTCAAGTTCTAAATGATACCAACTTTCATTTGAGCTGCAACTTCAGTGAACCCCCAGTCTTTTTGTGTTTTTATCTAATATTAAGTAAAAACAGAAAACTAATCTTTTCAGAAAGCTTTTCTCCAATAATTTTAATTTTCGTTTTAAAATATGCACATGGGTAACAGACAGTCACGTTAAATTAGACAAAAATCGATTAAATAATTTTAACCTATATTTACCATATGACGCTATGAAAAATTGTATTTCATGTTAATTCAATACAAAATATACTTTTTTCTAAAACAGCCCAGCCAATCATTTTTCTTTACATCTTAAAATTTTGTTTGGGATACAATATTACCATGAACAATAAAAAAATCTCATTTACTTACGTTAGTTTCGAGATACAAATTCAATAATGCTTCCATTTTTAAGCGAAGTTTGGATTTGGTTAATTTTAACGCTTACACGTTATATTAATAAATTAAAAATATTTAAATTTTCATTTGAACAATGACAGTGACGTAACATGATACTCAGTGAAAATAATATTTACAATTTTTTATATCTCTATCATTTAAATTTAAAATTATAGTTCTGAATGGACAATTTTTGAAAAGTTAAATTTTTTAGACCCTCAAATCAAAATTGTATGCTTTAAAACATTAAGGTCATGTCAGCGAAACTTTTTGAAATATTTGAATTTCTGAGTTTTTAGAGGATCGTCAATTAAAAATATTACATAGTTGTGGTTTATGATCTCACTATTAAATATTTTCAAATTGAAAATTTTTACATTAAAAGTCTTGATATTTATTTTTATGTTTAATAATTTCAAATAAAAATACTTTACATTTTTCAATTAGATACTAAGCATAAAAATAGTCCAATTTTATAAGCGCTATGATATCTTAGAATGTTAAATTAAAAGTCTTAATTGTGCACAATATTCTGTTTAATGGATTTTTAAATAATAATTTTGAATGAAATTTCTCCAGAGTAAATCCACACCGAAACAAAAGCAAAGAAAATAATTTTATCAAATAAAAGGCTTAGTAATGAGAAGATAAAAAAAATCTTAAAAAACGGATAATTTAATATTGAAAAACATCCGATTGGAAGATTTCAGGAATGAATCCTAATTATAAATCAAATATTAAAAATTGAACGCTAAATGTTCAATTTTTCCCTATTGGAATTTTTAATTATGCTTTGAATATGGAAATGATTAAATTCAATAAAGTATAGTTAAGAATATAAAAATGTTTACTTTTTAAAGAATTTTAATTTATTAAAATAATTAAAACTTTAAAGGGTTAGAAAAGAATTTTTTTAACATTATAATTCTGGTAATTAGTAGAGACGGGTGAAAAAGTTATATATATTTTATGTCTAGTGGACAAGAAAATGATGTTTTACACTTTTTAAATAGATTTTTCTGTATAAAGCAAATAAAAAATATCAGTTTTGTTCACTGTATATAAACTACATCAATAAATTTTTACCTAAAAGTATTTTTTCAGTCTTAAATGATGTGAACATTCGTTTAATTTTTGACATATTTCAGAAGAGAATTTTTCATTTTTTTAATTCTTCAATTTGAAATACTTAATTTTTTAGGTCTTTAACCATAATTTATTTCCAAATTTTTATAATGGAACATTTTTCCATTTTGTCTACTGGAAATAACGGTGCATTTCATTTTAAATTTTGGACAACATTTGCCTCATCAATGTTTGTATCAAATTAGGTTTTTTTTTTATGTGAACACAATCTGAAATCGTATAATATCAGAAGCTTACACTTTAAAACATTTATATAACTTTTTAATTTAAAAGTAAAAAAGATTGTTTTACACGCATTTTGCATGCGTGCATTTAGTGTTAACTATGTATGTTGTATAATTTCAATTGGTTTGACACAAAAAAATGTATAAAAAAATGTAAATACATTTTTTTTCTGTCTAAATATAATTTCTTCACCTGGGTTTTATTCTTTTTACATACAGAAACA
>NC_046664.1:39636224-39643065 GCF_010883055.1 Belonocnema kinseyi | reverse complement strand
AGAAACACGAGAGCCTGCATGAAAAAATGCATGGACATAAAAGAAGCTAGAGAAGTATGCCAGGACAGGAAAGTATGGCGGAGAATAGTTAATAAAAAGAGTGTCAGTAGAGTGAACGACGCCTGAAACAAAGACCTTGGCTATTAATGGACCCAAGTGGGGATCCTTACATAACGGCTTCGTAAGGTTCTTCGCTTGGGGTGATTGCTAGAGAGATTGATCAGCAACCTGGGTCGGAGCAGTGTTGCGGAACGAACGTGTTATTTACATAAATAGCACGAGAATTCTGGATCAATCTGAAAAATCTCTATCCCATCCACACACTACTCCTTTCCCCTGCCGAGTGAGTCACGCCTACCCCGAAAGGGAAATGGCTTAATGGTGTAATAATAATAATAATAATTATATCTATTTTAATTGCGGTCATATTTGGTAGTTTAATTATCTTCATTAAGTTATGCCTACTACAACTCGACTATATCTGTGCTATGAGATAAAAATTTTGTTATTATTTAAACAAAATATCGAAGTGGACAAAGCGAAATTACAACTGCGAACTTTCATAACACCAAATAAGGTATAACTTAGAGTTTATGTATCGTTTTGGGTTCCTTTTCAGCAATAAGGGGGGTTCATTTCTGTTGCAGTTGCTGCGAAACCAAAAATTGGTTCTATTGGAAATCCCATTTTTCTGTAAGGGTACGAGTAACATGAAATATTTTATTTGGCAGCATAAAATTGTATTAGGACATACAAATACACATTAGATATAATAATTAGAAGTAATATAGCATGAAAAATGCTCATAAACAAGCTAGTCTTTGTTGATAATTATATTTAATAACAAAAACTGTTATTATCATGTAAGAAAAATGCTAATAATACAGTTTTACACTCAATTTGGAGAATGGTTTTATTTACAATCAATACAAAAATCGACTTTTTTCAAAAACCACATCCCTGCTTATTTTGATTATCATCCTATAAAAAATTTCTAATTCTTTATTAACGATATAAACAAATCGTGTTTTATCAAAAAGAAAAACCTTTTAGTTTATTTTTATTTTCATTTTTTTATTCTTGAGATGTTAGATCACCACCTTAACGAAAAAAGTATCAATTAAAAAAATGTTAACTTATATTTATCACACCATCTTATACAAATTTCTTTATTTCTTAGTGATCAGTGCAAAAATCTATTTTTTTTTAAAGCCATGGAATATCTTCATGGAAAAGATAATTGCATAAGATGTCAAACTAACTTATACCAATAAACTGTGACATTGACAAAATAGAAAAAGTCGCGAGAAAAAAACACGCATAAATAAAGCGTAAACGTAGCACCCTCAATGTGGACAGAATGAATGAATGGTATATTATTACATATAATTTTGTCCACTGTGTATGATTCTTCGATTCAGAGAGTAAGCAAATGAAATTATGCATTCATACTTTAAAAAATATCAAAACATAATTCGATCTTCTTTCCTTTTATCTAGAATCAAGACCATATTAGTGAAAAGCTTCCATGTTTAATTTTGTGTAATCATTTCAAAAATCAGAATGTATTATCGACTGTTAGTATTAGCCTATTACTAAGTGTTTCTTTATTGAATGATGACCAACACATAGGTAAGGAATTACTTGAAGAAAACGGTTAATGCAAAAATTAGAAAAGCGAGGAATTCCTTTCTTGAAAGCATTTGCCTTTCTTCACTGATGAATTCCGCTAGTAAACGACTTTGTCCTCGGCTATAACGACCAGAAGATGAATCGAAAAAGTTTCGAGATGTAAGTACGAGGCTTAGACAGATATGCGGGTAAAGGTGCAGACAGGAACAGATACTAATAATCAGAGTGCCTGTATCTCAACTCTACTCCACTTTTCCCTAAACTGACTTCTACCTCCTTTGTCGTGTTTTTACCGTGACTTTATGGCTTATGATGGTTTGAGCGTTTAGGGTCGCAGTGAGAATGACGAAAATTGCTCTTTGCTAAGAATTCAGGTTTCTTCGATTCTCAGATAACTTCCAGACAGTTTATCTCATTGTTTTCGAAGTCCGTTGCCAAATCCATTCGTTAATTAAGAGCCTGTATAAGCAAAGATTATTTTTCACTAACACAGAAAAAAATTGAAGTATCTATTAGATCCGAATTCTATTTTCAAGGAAGTTGCAACAAATGGAAACCTCTCTTGCTAAAAAGAAACCCAAAATAATAAATACTTTTTAAGAAATCTAGAATATGAGCTCTAATATCAAACCAATCACTCAAATTGTTAATTCAGGCTCACACTCGACTTACTAATTAAATATACATATTGCTTTAATTGCTTTTATGAAACAGCAATTGACTCCACATTCTTTCAGAACTTTTTAGAGTTTGATTCAATTGGCCTTGGAAAGGCCTTATCCAGTTGAAAAAACTCACAAGAAACTTTTTTGTTTACTTTTACACTTCTTTCTGGGACCTGTTTCAAGCTGAATATTTAATGCTAACATGATCTTCCAAGCGAAAACCCACATTGTACTTTCCCGATTTTTTCTTTTGTTATATCGATGATTGTGCAAATAAGTATTTTTGAAAATATTTCATTAACTCGCGTAGCCTTACAGACAGAGATTTATGACCGCTATTGAGCATTTCAGCAATACCATCCACACCAGTAGCCTTAAAATTCTTGAATTTCTTAATTATAGCTCTTCAGAGACACAAGTTACTATTTCCCCATTCCCAATGAGATTTTCTAACATCGACGTGTCGAAATGATAAGGTGCATCTCGCTAGGACAAAATAAAAAGGAAACATCTCGGCTGGCGAAACATGGAAGCTTAAGCATCCCATATAAATAGTATTGGGAACACTAACGCCCTCTGAAGTAGGAAACCTTTTGTTTTGGTTCTGCCGAGATGGCACCTTATCATTTGGACACCTCAAAATATCGTTTGATAAATCGCAGTTGTTATACTCCATGGCTTCACTTCCAACTAGTTTGTGGCCATAGTCACTAATTTAATCTTTTACTTCGTTTATGTTCCATACCATTCACAACTTCGGTATTATTTATTTTGGCTATCTGTATACTACTACTTCTTCTATTAATCTTGCTGAGAATTTTTTACTAAAATTTTACAATATAGTTTTATCTTGTTGAAAAAAAACTGAAATAAAAAACTAAAAATTGAACAATGAGTAACGTTCCTGATTGAGCATTAAAAAATCAACAAAAATTTTTATTTGTAATTAAATAAATTTAAGAGATAATGAAATTATTAGGCGATAGCACATCATTTAGTATTAAATAATAATTCAAAGTGATCGGATATATTTGTCTATTAAATAGTAATATTTTTGTGTAAAAATTTGTTCACTGTCATTTTCACTGATCAAAATAAAAAATAAATAAATATTGTAAACCTTTTAAGGCCATGTGACGAGTTAGTCACGTCACCGGATTCCTACCTTACCGCCACCTTTCTTATTTCCCAAATTATTTTCCCACGAAGCTCCACATTAAGTTGAAAATTTGAGATAATAAATAAGAAGCACTAAGTGAGGTCGATCTGGTCCTAAACTTTAATAATTATAGAAAAAGCCAAAAAAAGTTATTTACAAAAAAAAACTGTTTTCATAATTATACAAATTTAGGACGAGACCCACCATTCCTAGTGCTTATTGTTTAGTATCCCAATTTTTCAACTCGATGTGGCACTTTCTGTGAATATAAGTTGAGAAATAAAAAAAGTGGCGGTAAGGTAGGAATCTGGTCACGTGACCCACTCATCATATGGCCTTAAAGTCTGCTCATTCTAAAAAAGTTCAAAATTATATGATTTAAAAGTAATATTTTGAGTTATAACATCAATTTTGAATTATGTGAATGAAAAAATTGGACTAAAAACCCATTTTTCAAATATCGTGCATTACCATAGCTTCCTTACTTTTGAATCAAGTGTATCAATATTATAAGTCAATCTATTCGTTTCGAATCAACATACCTTTTCTATTCTTACACTAACTCTAAACCATGAGAATGCTTAGATTTTTACTATAAAAATCGATTTTCCATATAATATAAATGACCATAACTTCCTCACTCTTTAATAAAATATAATGATATTATAGGTCAATAGATACGCATCAAACCAACACATCTTTTGTAGAGCTAGGAAACTAAAAAAAAATACTTTCATTCATCGAACGTAGCTTTATCCTTGAGTTATGTAGTTCTGTCCGAAAATAAATATTGATCCCGTATGCCTTAATACGGAGTTACTTTTTGCATTCATCTTTTCATAGTTCAAGTCGGGTTTCGCATGCCCATATCGCAAGAGTGACTTCTTGTTTTGCTTTTAAATACAAAATCTGATTTTTAAGTGTGTTTCTTTACTTAAAAGAAAATTTGGATTTTTTTCAGTACGAATCCTTTAAGACTGTTATCCTGATTTCCATCATCTTATTTACGGACGAAGCCTTACTTAAAAAAAGATCAGATTAGCTCAGGCGAAAATGTTACTGGAGGGAAATCGATTTACGAATTATTTTCACACCACCTTAAATTAAAAACATAGATAAGAAAGTAATTATTTTTATAGTTATGTGTAAGCTCACAATTATTTGTAGAACGCTCAGCAGTGACATGGTTAGTTATTATTATCTAATAAATTGTAATAGTTTTGGCTTAGGTGACTGATAATTATTAGTTTTTTTTTTGTGTGATAGGTTTGTACATCCCAATTTGCTGATATTCTGTTAGGGGTATTTGAAGCTACTGATGATCAATTTTCTTTATCTTAATTTGTTTTATATTATAATTATATATTGGATGGAGAAATCAATTTTCGAATGTTTTAATGATGTAATTTCCCCTTATTACTACGGGAATAGATCATGTTATTAGATGATATAAGCATCAATTCCAATTTTGTAAAATATGTGCTCAGAAAGACGAAAACGCTAATATAAGTCGCGTGGAATACTCGACATTCCATGGCGTCCATATCCGTAAACAGTTGTGTAATTTAAGTGTCATTTCCGGAATTCGAGTCTATCCATTTCCGTGCTTAGGTAGAAGCCGATGATTGCCGGATGGAAGTTACGATTTTCTGACTGGTTTGTTCATGCTTTCGTGTCTTTTTGCACTCATCAAACTTAAATCTGTAACAATAAATAAAAACGGACCTTCATAATTAAATTATAAGTTAGAACGACTTAACATGGGCATTTTCATTAATTAGACGGTACCCGAATCATCTTGGTTATGTGGAGAAGAATAGGAACGAACTTTATCTGATGTAAAATTTAATACTTTTTTTCATCATAAGTTTGTTTAGAGTCTATCAAATCCTACACAAACCAGACATGTATTCAATCCTATTTTCGACAACCTGGAAATTTTTTATCGTATTATACTTGTAGATAAATAAACTGTTCGACCAAAAGATTGAAATTCTTCATAAAATCTCATGTAATCAGAAAATTTCAATAGGAAATAGTAACGTTTCTCAATGAATACGATTTAATATAAATTTCTGAGATTCTGATCAGTAGGATTTGATACAAGTATAAAGTGGATAAGATTTGATAGAATTTCTAAGAGAAACTGCGCATGACAAAATATTAAATTTTTCTATGGATAGAGTTGTATAAAAGCTTACAAGGATTGGTACATGCTTGATCAAACTTGATACAGTTTTGATAAGAAACTGTTTATTTAAAAATATAAGATTTTTCGTTGTATATAATTTGGTAGAAATTTTTGAGATTTTGTAATATAGGATTTGACATAAGTTTTACAAGGATAAGATTAGATGAAATTTCGATGAGAAACTTTTGATATAAATGTATACGATGTTACAAGAAATAGAATTTTATATAATTATCTATGTTTCTAGAACATGAGATTTGAATAAGATTGGTGCCATAGAGATTTGATAGTGTTTCAATAAGCAACTGTTAATAGAAAAATAAACAATTACTCAAAGGATACAATTTTATAGTAATATTGAAGATTTTGAAACATAGCATTTTATAAAGTGTCAATTAGAAACTGTTAATAGAAAAGTATGTGATTTCTTAACAAAAACAATTTTACAGAAATGTCTGAGGCTCCGAAACATAGAATTTTATACAAGTCTTCTACTAATAAGATTTCATAGAATATTAATGAAAATATGATAAGAAAGTTTTAGGTTTTCTAGATAAAACAAATTTGATGGAAAGGTATATCAAGTGTGCTTATGGGATTTTGTTTAAATTGCACTTCTTGCTAGATTTCTTTTGATTTTTCCCTAACTGTATACACTTTGCTTGACTTTTTTGTTTTCTCTGAATCGAGAGACCATCAAGCTTAATAATTTTCTATACTTGTTTACCTGGGAGATGTGATGTAACTAATAACATTGTATTTTATGCCACGATTCAGTATTTAAAAAATTGCATATATTGGCTCTGATGGCTATATTGCAAACCGACTATAAAAAATGTTTCGAAGATTGGATCAAGCGCTGGCATAAGTGCATTGCAGTCGATGGGGAGTACTTTGAAGGGGACAGTATCGATTATGATGAATAAACTTGTGTTTTTGATTTTAAAAATAAGGTCCTAAAACTTTTTGATCAAGGTTGTATCAATAACTGCAACATTTACAAAATTCACAAAAATATATAGCTTTTTTAAAAATATACACCATAATTAATTTAAATAATCTGGACCGTTGAATCTACAAATTATAAAATTTATTGTCTAAGGCATGACTGATTCACATATTCTTACTGACGATTTTGATGAGTCAGTCCAGGATGAAATATAAAAAAATCTAGTTTTTATTTGAATCTTAAAA
>NC_046664.1:39630862-39636124 GCF_010883055.1 Belonocnema kinseyi | reverse complement strand
TATACTTATTAAAAATTAATTGCAGGACAAAAATGAATATTATCGACACTAAGGTCAATAAAATATCTTCTTTATTGTAAAGATACTTGAGTCAATTAATCACGATATCTTAAAAAAAAGCAGCAAAGATTTCATCTAATTAAGAAACAAATGTTTCAATATAAATAACAAAAAAAAAAACAAGTTTTAATATTTTCTCTATAAATAAATCGATTTTTTAGTTATTTGTTTCTGATATAGTATCAGGTTAATAGCTTCTGAATATAGGTCCCTGCTAGCAAGATAAAATTTACATAAACACATTAAGTTGCTGTAAGAGCTAGGGTTACACAAATTATTTTTTTTTATGTACATCTTGATTTGACTTCAGCAAATACGTTCTATTTGATCTCTTCAAAAATTGAAAATCTGGTCTTTTAAAAGTGTTCTTTATATCACTTGATGTAAATACGAGCAAAAATTTATTATTCCAGGGTAAAAAAACAGAAGATGTATTTCTCCTCATGTATATTTTTAATAAAAATTCGAAACTGGACAACTTAAATCGCAGCAATAAAAAATTAATACTTTTTAAGTAGAAAACTGAATACACAAAGCAATCATGACAGTTCATGTGAGTATGACCTAGTTTCCCTTCTTTTTCTGTTTCATTAGGTTAAGATAATGGAATTTTTTTAACTGTTAGGGTTAAAAAGTCAAATGTAAAAATCGTCTTTGGGGCCGTGTATAAATTAAGTAACGTCAGCGTGGTCTAGCGCTTACTGTAGAACATATACACTGAGAAAAAAGATTACTTGATTAAAAGAAATGCAGTACTGCATACTTCTAAACAAATACTATTTTGCTCTAAAGAAACTTTGCTTATAAAAATGTGAGTTTTTTTATGTCAAAGAAACTTTTTTTTTCAATAATAAAAATGGCCATTGAACAAAACAATATTTTGTTGGACATATTCAGTACAACCTTTCTTTGAATCAAGTAATCTTTTTTCACAGTCTAATAAATTAAATCTAAAAATTGTAATTTTACTTTATTGATAATTGTAATAGTATTACTTGTAAGTTACCTGATAATGTTAGCAGCAAATTGCAATACTACTATCATTAATTAATACAATAATATGAGTAAACAACTATGGGGCCAACCACAAAATTATGCAATGTATTTTTCTGACATTTTCAAATCGCCTCCTCCACTCTCATATAAGTTACCGTAATATTTGTTTCTAATCCCCACTCCCTTTTCTCTTCCACAAATTATTATTAAGATTATATAAACATACAAGCGAAAATTAATATGAAATATAAACTCTATCAATTAAATAACCAGAAAACTGAATGCAATTTTTTTAGAAAAGAAAACATTTTAATATCAAAAAGCACTTATATTTACGAACGTACCATTTACTTTTCTTTTTTTAATTCATGTTATTGGCTTGGAAATTTAAGAGTTTGATTAAAAAGTTATTTCTTCCTGGACCATAAATTACAGTTTGATCTTTTATCAGTTGAAAATGAAATTACTTAATTAAAAATGTTACGGTGTGGTTTCAAAATAATCCGTTTTAGTTGAAAATTAATTGTTTTGTTGACAATTCAAGAATTTTGTAGGAAATTCGTATTTTCGGCTTGAAAATTCAACAATTTGAAAAAAGGTTGAACTTGTTTTAAATTTTAACTAGTTCCTCTAAAATTTTAATTTTTTAGTTTAAATTTCACAATTTTAGTTAGAAACTTATTCATTTGATGAAAAAATTGATTTTTTTTTAAATTATTGTTTTTTTTTCTTCAAAATTTTAATTTTAAAACCAAAAACTGAACTAATCCATATTTGGTTAGAAATTTGCCTTTTAGAGCTAAAAATGTAACTGTTTGCTTGAAAATGCATGCTCATTCTTAAACTGATTTGTTTTTGATACAAAATGAAACGAAGTGTCTTCGTCGTCCCAAAGTTCGCAAAGAGTAGTAAGATATTTTTCATAAGCTTGGCCTTATCAACGCAGTTTATAAGCTGTTTACGTTTGAATTTCACCGATTTAGTATCAAGGCTACATATTTGCAGGCCACAACCGATCTTGTTGTTAAACCGAGGGCTTAGTGTATATAAATGTCTCTCGTTTGGCCGAAATTGAATCTGTTTCTGGTTGAAAATGCTACTGTCAAAAATTCGAATTTCCGGTTCAATCAACTGTTTTTAATTAAAAATGAAAATCTTTCCTTAGTTAAAACGTCAAATATTACATGGATTTTTATAAATAAAAATGACTACAATCTTTAGCTTTATCACAATTTATTAGCACCCATAGCAGTGAGAAAACTCAGTGACACGTATTTAGTTATTTATTATTATTTCTCTAGTACTATAGTTTCTGGCTGACTTGGACGGTAATTAATAGTATTTTCTCGTGTGATAGGATTGTTCATCCCAAATTCCTTATATTCTGTTGCAGTGATTGGAACCTGAACGTTATCAGTTCTATGTACCTTAATTACATCCAGTTTGTGATTCAATATAGGTCGAAGAAAACCATTGTCGAATCTTCCAATGATATAATTACCCCTTACTACAACAGGCAAAGATCCGGTCACTACTCGAAAATCACGAGGTCCAGCTTGGTAAAATAGACACTCAGAAACATGCACGGATGGATACGAGCCGCGTGCAATTCCCGACAATCCGGGTTCTCCGTGTCCGTAAACGGGTCCACGCGAATGCTGACCGGCTTCAGCATCTGGAATTCGGACCCATCCGTGTCCGTCTCTAGTAATCCGCTCTTGATTAACGGATGAATGTGATGAACTTGGGAGATGTTCGTTTCCTCGTCCACGTCCGTTTGTACTCGGGGAAATCAAATCTGCATAGGGAAATTAAAATTTATTTTAATACATAATACATCAAATATAAACTAAATCGACTAAATAGATGTTTTTGTCAATGATACAATACCTGATTCTTGTGGCCGTCCTAAGGTTAATTCTGTTAACAAATAAAAAAGGATTTTAATGCATAAGATCTAGATTAAAATAGCTTTAAAGCGCCTTTTTATAACTTATACAGTACCCAAATTGATGCTGTCTCGGCTCTGCAAACTCAATTCTGTAAGAAAAAATACAAATAGATATTTATACTCAAATTTTTTTAACAATTTTTATTTTTATTGTTTATATAACTATTACTTTACAATTTTACATAAACATGTTAGATACGGAAAGTCGAATAGTATCATTCGATTATGCGCAAAAACTTGCTTGATCATTAATTAGGCAAGATTTCAAAAAAAGTTCAGGTAATGATGTCAGATCGATCTTTTATTTGGGTATATAATTCTAGAGTGAAAATAAAATAGGTCGTATTTTAAGGTTTGACAAAAAATTTTGTTTTATAAGAGATGGCTCGAATATGGCATAGGGCTCGAATATGGCACACCTAGATTTCTGACAAACTAAAACGTGTACTTCATTGGTAATAGTAGAAGTAGCATGCTTTTTACTGTACTAGAAAAAAGTTTAAGTTTCATTGATCGATGTTCATAAATGGAAGCGTGAGATAAAAAATATAAAAACTGTCATCCTCGAGTTCATTTCAGATGAGCCTTAGATATCTATTTATTATCTTGTAAGTAAAGTTTTATTAATAAATGTAACTTACAATAGTAGAATCGGGTTAGTAAAATACGCTTCTCTTTAGAGGTTATAATTGTTATACAAGAATATTTTGTAGTCAGTGGCTCGATCATGGCACTTTTTTTTTAAATCATAATTAGACATTATTCAACTTTCTGAATGTTAACAAGAATGCGTTCATGTATGCATGTGCATAATTCATTTTCTGCGTTGGACACTACACTCTACTAAAGGAGGAATGATCCCAGAGTAGTTGCATTGGAGCATCATCGGCCCTATGGATCTGCGACTATTATCAATAAATTCGCTGCAAATTATATTCTTCGAAATTATATAATTAAATATTTTTATACCTTAAAATACTCATTTTTGTTGTATTTTGATTTTTTTCTAGGTGTGCTATAATATTCGAGCTACACTTTTTCGATTTTTAAGGACCTCACTTTTTGAAAAATCTTTCTTTAAAAAAGAACCGCTAGTAATATGGAAAAGCAACCATACCATTCGAAAGGTTATTCAATAGCCTTTCGGTTGATTTATTGTTTATTTAAATTCAGTTTATAGATTCCCAGCAATCCATAGAAAAGGAGTTGGTGTGCCATATTCGAGCCATCTCCTCTATATTTTTTACATTACTTTGAATATGACCTGTGAATTCTAAAAAAATGACAAATATTTTTTTCAATATGTAGTATTTTTCGAACAAGCATAGGTATACGGGATTTTTGAGAGCGGGGATATTTTTATTTCTTGCAAATTATGTGAGTTATCACAAAAGAGCTGCAGGTATTTTTTTTAGAACTTTCCTTGCTGTGTAAAATTTTGTTATCAGATTTTTTGTAGCTTTCGTAGCTTCTATGAGAAGTTCAGAATTCAGATTTTTTAAATAATTATTTTTAATATGATGTGACAAAAACAGATATTATTTCGTTATTTTTCTACAGTTTAATACACTTTTGAAATCAATTAAATGAGAATAAATTCTCCCGTTTAATAAAAACAGAAATTTTTGGATACATATGCTTGCTCAAAAAATATTTGTTTGATAAGAAATCTATATTAATTATTAAAAATTCTCTGGCAATATTCAAATACTTGCAACAAATAAAAAAAAAGTTTTGAAGAAATTTTGAAAAACGAAGGCCCTTATTTTCACTATTTCCATTTACAATATAATTCTTACATTCTAAGCTATACCTACCTGCTTCATTTGAAATTAAATTGGTCACATAGTCAATGTATTAGACAATTTTTTTTCTTCAACCAATTTTTTATATAGTCTAAATATTATTTCTATAAAATGTAATTGCTTATTTAGATTATGTCGCCAAATTGGCACATACATAAATGATGAAATTTGAAGCATATAGATTGTAAGTACATAATCTTTTTAGCATAATGGAATAGATTTCTCCATTTTTCCTTATCTCGCCTTTTCAAATTAATTATTTCAGAAATTTAATAATAAACGTCTCTTATTAAAAATTATCCATTAGTATTTGCGCTATTAATTTTAAAACTCTTCGAAACGATAAAATTCGTAGGACAGTTTTGAAATATTTAAAAATATATATTTAAATTTTTTTTATATATTATCAAACATTTTATAAAATATTTTTTTTTATTGGGAGCCCAATTA
>NC_046664.1:39622436-39630852 GCF_010883055.1 Belonocnema kinseyi | reverse complement strand
GGGGGCATGGATATTAAGTATAATCTGCTATAAAAAAGATATTCTGATTTTAAAGATAAAAATATTACGATACTTCGAATGATAAATCAGTCAAGGCCTTGAAATTGTCATAAAAATCTCTCAAACAAACATATTCCAGAATATTACGTAATCAAGCATATCTTATTATATTCGGCGGCTTTATTATTTTAAAGATGTAATTATTGTGCTAAATTGTTGAGAAATTGTTAATGATACATATAAGAAAATCCCTGGCTGACTGAATTGAGTTCCTATTTTGTCTACATACACAGTAAATCTGGAGGTACCAATTTTATTTGCAATATAATGATGCAAGAATATAACAGTCTTTTGTTTCTTTATATTGATACAGATTTTTGTATGAATTGAATACCGCTGAAGAAAAACCATATTGAAATTGCACTATTAAAGCAAAAGACAAACTTAAATATGGCAAGAAGGATCTCTCTTTTATATTTGAAACCATTTCTTACGATTTCAGTACAACATGCATTTTTCTGAAATAATAAACCCACCTCATAGAATACCATATAACTGGCCGCGTGTCAGAACTGAAAACGCTGTCCTTCAAATTATTGACATATACATTAGAATATATGATTAGTTACTCCTACTTACCGATAGAATTAAGGAAAACCAATAAAATAAACACCAGACTACTAATAATGAGCTTCATTTTCTATAAGTAGAGGAACTTCTTTATGTATAATACAGCGAACTGATGTATGTTTCACAGCGTGTTTGAGCGAGTATATATATATACTAGCCGTTATCTTTTTTTTTATAATATTTGTATTAACCTTCTATAAAAGGAGTATACGAGTATAAGTGCGTATTTTATCTATTTTTGCCACTTTAAAGGCACAAAAGCAGCAGAGTTTGGAAACATTCAATTACTTATTCTTAAATTTAATATGTTAAAATATATATAAAATGTTAAACGTTTGGAAACATTTGATTGCTCGGCCTTAAATGCGATATTTTTTAATACATAATAAATATAAAAAGTTACCAAACATTTTATTTATTATTTTTTTAATTTATTTGGTTACGGCTATTTGTGCAGAAATTTTAGTATAAACCCCTATTGTTTATTACGTATAGGAAATCCCAATTTAATAAGCTCACCACTTCACTTGCACAATTTATATTTAAATGTAGGAGATTGATAAGAATAGGTCTAATAATTACGTAAGGATGAGTTTAGAAATTTTAGATCCCCTCCCGACAACCACTATAAAGAATTTATATTTATTACTCAATTTGTCGTCAATATATTAATTATGTATACTATGAAAAAAGTCTTTGAGGATTAAAAATATTTGGAAGATTTACAGAAATGTGAAAAGACTTTAACATATTTCAACGGAGTTAGATGTATTTTTTAAAAGACTAAAGACTGTTATTTTATAATTACAAATTTTTTATTTACGCATTTTAAAGAATTTCAAGAGCCTTGCAACAAGTGCTCGCTTCATAACAGCTTCTTATCCAGGATGACTCCTAGATATTTGGCTTGCCCTTTGATTTCGATTTTTTGTCCCAACAGTTTCAATACACCCGCAGTTCCCCACTTGTACCTTCAGGTGAACACAACTGCATCCGTCTTACTCGGATTAACTGATAGTCCAGTCCCCTTACACCATGAATGAACTATTCTTAGTGCTAGCTGCATTACTCCATAGAGCGCATCCAGATGCTGGCCGCGCACGATAACTAGTATACCGTCTGCGTCACCCTTGGTCGTGGTTAGATTTCTATTGACCAACATGTGGCAGGTCCATTTCACGACTGCAATAGGCACTCCATGTGCGATCATAGCTGTCCTAACCACCTCACCAGAGGTGTAGTTAAAGGCTCCTTCGATGTCCATGAAGGTTCCAATCACTAAACCCTGCTTTAGTTGTCCTTCAATTAGGTCAACTGCAGTGCTCAGGGGCGTCTGAGTCAAATGATCAGCCCTATAGGCGTGTTGTTGCTTGTGAAGAGGACTACTTGACAAGACCTTATCGCGGATATATCTGCCCACGAATCTTTCCACTGTTTTTAGTAGCAAAGATGTAAGGCTAATGGGTCGGAAATCCTTGGGTCAAGTATAACCGATCCTGCCAGCCCTGGGAATAAAGACTACTCTCGCGCCCCTCTATGCCGCCGGAACATTACCCAACTTCAGACTAGCCCTAGCAAGTCTCACCAAAGGCCGAATGATGATCTCGCCAGCTCTCCTTAAGAGGACTAAGTATATACCATCCGGACCGGAAGACTTGTAAGGACTGAAGGATTTCAGGGCCCACCTGACCCTGGCTGGGGCCACAATCTCGTGGGCTAGCCGTCGTTTCGGGACCAATTGGGCCACAGGCGACTTTGATGGCCTCAGAGATGCTGTCCCCCCATCTCCTAACTTCTTGAAGCTCGGAAAATGTGCCTTGATCAGGTGAGCCAAGGTATCCCCATTAGACTCTGAATATCCCCCGCCGGGAATTTTAGAGTCCCGAGAATAGCATCCGGATTTCGAGAAAGCAGCTTGTCCAGTCTGACCGCCTCTGCTTTCATCTCGATATCAGTGCAAAAGTTGGTCCAGCTTTCATGCTTTGCCTTGCGTATCGCACTCCTATACTCATCCCTCATCGATGTGAATGAAGTCCACAGTTTCTTCGTTTTGCCAGAACTGGCACTTCTGACCCTCTCGCTGGTTTGCCTGCAAAGCTCTTCGAGTTTCGAGTTCCACCAGTGTGTCTCTCCAGCCTTTCGGACTTTCGAAGGCCGACAATTACTTTCATAAGTGCATTTGATGGCTTCCGTGAAAAACTCGGCTGCCAGTTCCAGGGTATCCACGTTCCTAATTGACCTCGGCATCCCTGAGAGTGCACTTCTTAGCTTTGTGGAAAACTGACCCTAGTCCGTTCTTCTAAGATTTCTGACCCATTTAAGGCCGGTGGGTACAGCGTATTCCAACACGAACTCTATCAGTGAGTGATCTAAGAGAGTGGGTTCGTCTGAGACTCTCCACTTCTTGATGTTATCTGTAAAACTGCCGATACAGAGAGTGATGTTAATGATATCCTCCCTGACCGAATTACGAAACGTAGGGGTGTTCCTCGTACTGAGAATATCTAAATCGATAGTAATTAGGTATTCCAATAGGTCCTTACCTCTCGAGTTAACGCCCGTGCTATCCCACAGGGTATGGTGGGAGTTAGCATCGCAGTCCAACAGAAGAAGAAGACCCCTACTTTGTAGTATTCTACCAGTGTACGTACTTCCACTGGTGGATTATTCTCGCTGTCATATGGAAAGTAAGCTGATCCCATGTAAATCCTTTCTATTCCTTTAAGATCCGTGACTATCATTATCAGGTCTCTGGAACATAACTCAAGCAGCGGGATAACGTTGATTCCCTTCGCCAGTATGCATGCAGTTACATTAGCCGCCTTAGGGTCCCTGTAACAAAAACAAGCCACCCCTAAGCCCCTGATGGTATCTAGAACCCAGCTGGGGTTCCTATATTAGTGAGATACCTGTGTGCCTCACAGCCATGCCCCTCTGGAAAACTGCAGAGGCGCCTTTGCTGTGATATAAGTTAATCTGGGTAATGGTTAGACTGGAAGCAGTTATTTAGGTCTGGCCCCGATCTTTTTGTTCACTGACAGGCCTCTCCCGCCCCTGGACTGGCTACTTTAAAGTTGACCTATCTGTAAAGGTAGAAGGGCCTGTTATTGACGGCTGCAAAAGCCCTCCCCTGTGACTCAGGAATTTTCACAACTAGGAGGTTTTTAAGTTCTCAAGCTGCGTCCTCTTCCTGAGGCCTATCGTCACTGACGCACCGCCAGGACGCTGTCTTAAGTGACGGGTTGAATTTCTCCAGCCGACCGAGAACCACCTGCGGGTCCATCAGTTTACCTGGGAACCACGCCGTAGCCTTAACCGCTGGGTCCGCTGCTACAAATAAAAAGACCCCTCCCCTGTAGAAATGGGTCTTGAATTTAGGCTATTGATCTGGAGACACTCTCTCGGGTGCCCTCCAGGTAGCTTCCCTGGGAAGCTCTAGCTGCCCTGCAGTGAGCAACGAGTCCGGGTAGCTAGTATCCGTCACCACCACGGTCAAAGGGTCCGTCCTTTGAGCGACCGTCAGTCAAACCCCCTAACGACTCCGTGTTCGTCGGCTGTTGGACCGCCTTGTGCCTCTTCAAAGGCTTGCCCCCCCCCCCCAACAAACCCCTTCCTCGCCTTTGAGCCTTAGTGCTGGTTATCAGGGTTTTGGTCGTCGATGTACCAAGTACTGCAGCTGCTCCACTGGCCCGCTGCGCTTGCCTTCTCAGTCTTCTTTTCAGGGAACCGCTGATGCGTTTTTTCTTATCGGGGGGCTGATTGGTGACTATCGCTTCCACAGCCTCACTCAGAGGGCCCATCACACCCTTAGCTCCCGAAAGAGCTGGGGGCACAGCCGCCATCTGAGTGTGGCATGCCGCTGGGACCTAGCCTTTTTCCCCCTACGCCCACTCCCTTCCTTCTTCTTCTTCTTTTTGTGATTTTGCATGTTTCATTCTGGTTCACACAAACAGCTAGGAAAATAAAAGGTCCGCCCCTGCAGAGCCCCGCATGGAAGGATTAGACTAATTACTCGGGGAGTAATTAATTACTCGGGGAGTCCGTTTGACCCCTATGTTACACACCTCTGAGCCTCCCCACCATCTACAAGGTCTTATAGCCCCTAGGGGAGGATAAATATAAATGGTATACATGAAAATCAAGTTCAAGCAACTTTGACAAAATTTGGGCAATCTGAAAAGATTACCTTTATTTTCAAAACAATTCACTGGATTTCAAAGAATTGTTAGGATGACCAGGAATTTTACACAATGAAATGAAATTTATTTATCAGAAGTCAAGAATTGTTAACTTCTTGACTCTTATTTGTACGAACGTAATACAAAATATCGCATAATAAAAAGGAACTAAAGCAAATAATGGTATAATGTGTATAATGGTATAAAACGTAATTTAACAGAAAAAGGAGAACAAATGTATTTTTTATTGTAGATGGTGTAAAAACGAATCAAGAAATAAATTTTAAAAAATTTTCTGGAAAGGAGGCCAATCGACAATATCTTGACAATTTTTTTCTAATTCAGGTACTCGTAAAGAACATATATTGGACCCAAACTCTTCAAGGTTGTGGAAGATGATTAGAAAAAAAATGTTTTTAATTAATTTTTTTTTAATCAGCTAACTGTCAATCTAACTGTGTAATTCAAAATATCATATATTTCGACTTGGAATTTTAAGCATTTAACAATGCATTCAATTCCCCTATTATTGCCATATTGTAATACAAAATCATCCTATTTCTAATCTGGCTAGAACAGATTTTTTACAAAACCACACTATCCATACTAAACAAATTTAAAATGAGATTTGCAAACTGTTCGAGTGTGGATATGCCGATATTTCTTTTAGTCCGGTCGAACACAAGTTACAATTATTTTTCCAACTGTAGATAGCCTTTAGCAAAATATTGTTCTAGCATAATGTGCAGGATCGTCATGAAGCAAAACTTTTGAAAACTCAAGCATTATATCATAGGAAGATATTTATTTTTAATACAGTACACAGAAAGGACATCAACCAGTTTAGGCAACAAAAAGCTCCATCAATTTTTTCAGTATATTAAACTACATTTTCAGCAGATTTTTGCTGTCTTGATTTTTCGGACGTCAAAAAATGTGTTAAATTTAAAGAATGATATGAGCGATTTTATCATAGCAAAATATTGAGCATCTCGTTCGATATTTTAGTTTTACTCCATATGGCCCAAATTATATTGGAATTAATTAAAAAGATCATTTAAGATCTTTGTAGAAAGTTCACCTGCGGCAAGTTATCTCCCACGTCTCATAATGTAGCGCAGTCCATTTATTTTTTGTAATAATAAATAAAAAAGCACTTTTTGATACTAAAACAATAAATTTCAGTAAAGCAAGGAGCTTGAAAAAAGTTTTAAAAAGTTTAGTTAATGGTATGTAAATTAAAAATATTATTATCGGATTTGTGGCAAAAAGGTTACGTACGTTAAGGTTGATTTATACCTGAACACAAGTTTAAGTATCATGGCCCACATTATGTGTTTCAAGTAAACACACGTCTTATACCTAATTTAATTTTGCTTAGAATAAAGCTCTAAAGCGTCAACGCAAAACTTCATTATATAGATAAGACATAACAATTTATGAGTTTACTGCAAAATACTTTATTTATCATTGCTTTTGTCCCGCATGAAAATCAAAAAATTGAAGATCCTCTAAAAAATATCTGTACTTTTTGAAGAAAAATAAATGTCCTATAATTTTAAGACAATACTGATAATTCCCAATACTCCCTTATTGAATTTAAAGCTTTTGAAGCTTAATAATATTTTCCATATATTCGACTTTACAAAAAAATATCACAGAGATTATTCTCCTGATCCCTTGCAAAAATAGCCCCATTTCAAACTTCATACCGATCTGACCCTGATCGGATTTCCTGATCTGGCCCTGATCGGTAGAACTCTGTGTCCCATATCTGGGCCCGACCGGGCCAGACCAATATACTACTGAAACGCCATCTCTATGTGCTTGCAGAATTAGTGCTGCTTGATATTTTCTGAAAGTGCAGTGAAATTTGTATACATACTACTCGTTTAGAATATTCTATCAATGATTAAAAATGCATAATGCGAGTAAGCCACGTGTTCGGAGGCACGAAACACCAGCCAATATACCTCGAAACCTGCGCGTGGAAGATGAGAGTAAGTAATGACCATCTGCGGGCTCATTGGAACCTAACCTCAAATACAGTAATAGTTAATTTAATTGTTTTAGGTAAAATTATTATATTTACCATTAGATGAGTCAATCATTATTATATGACGAAATTAATCAAGTTGCTTTGTTTTAAATTATTATTTAAGAACTCAAGGTTTTTCGATTTAATGTAGAGTTAGAATTATTAAATTTATTGACAAGAAATGGATTGCAGTATGCACAAAATTGTAATGTTTTTAGATTATGAGAATAAAATATGTGATACAATCGATTCTGTTATTGAAACTTTAATTCTGTATTAATAATAAATTCATTACAGACATACATTGAGGACAAATTTTAACAACATGAATTTCAGAATCAAGTAGTACCATCAGAAAGCAAAATGCCAATTGTGTAGGGATTCCGACAAGAGGTAGTTACTCAATTTCGCATGCGTCGCATTCGGCATCTAATTGGTTTCGCGCGAAGTTTAAATTGCTAAGCAAAGTTATTTTTCTTTTTTATCATAAACAATGATATTTAAACTTATAAAAATGTTCATTGTGTCGAAATTAGTAAATAATAATAAAAATTAATGAAATGCAGAATCTGTAAATAATATTTAAAATAACCAGAAATATTTAATTTAAAACTTTTTATTTTTGTCCAAATGTTGTTTGGTCTATATTGGTTCATAACAGACTTGAAACAATAAAACGATATACTAAATGACAGCTCAATTTTTCGGCGAAAATATTATCTATAACCACCTTCTCGAATTTCTCAAGAAGATAGTTTTCAATTTACTTATATTAAATCTCCATTCGTGAAATTCAAAAATGGATTACAAGAAGACTGATCGTGTACCGAACGTGCACCGATGGGGCACCGATCGGGTGTCCCGACCTGGCCCCGATCTGGGAGTGTATTTCATCCGCGATATGGCCAGGACCAGAATTCCCAATCAAAAGCCAATTTGGACTAGTCTGGCCCCGATCAGGGCCAGATCGAAATTTCTGCACGGGTTGTCTTACTGCGAATTCAACAGTGAAATTAGATTTTTAGACAAATAAATCCAAAGGCGTTTTTTCCCCATATGCTGATTGAGCATAAGGCATTGATTAATGCATACAAAATTATATTATTGCAAAAAACACTCACTAAAATTAATTTTCCTAAAAATCCTTGGAAAGATTTTTATAAAGTCGAAAATAATTAAGGCATAAATAAATAATTAAAGCTTTAAAGGTTTTAAAGCCGATGAGGGAGTACTAGATATTGTTGGTTTACAGAAAAAACTGAAGGGTCACTAAGGTTCCGACTCAAATAAAAGTTGATATCATTTAGAACTTTAGCTCTAATAGATACCTGTAGAAAGCCAAAAGGGTTCATTTAAAGCGCACCAAACCAGCGGCGTAGCCACTATTTTTTTTTGGGCGCGGCTTAAATTTTTTTCGGAGAGGGTTTCGAGTTTATATCGAGCGATGACTTGAGACGGAAAGTTTCTTGGATATAAATATGCCCAATACATAGATTGATTCAATTATGTGTCCAGAGTACTTTTAGAACGCTTGAATGTCTTTGGACAATACTGCCCCACGTTTAAACCC